>NC_056740.1:210430449-210465449 GCF_019279795.1 Protopterus annectens | reverse complement strand
CATTTAGCTCATGTAGCACACAGCTGGGGACACCATCCGGTCCCATTGATGCTGTGTTTTTAGCTTTAGAGAGAGCAGCTTTCACCTGCGCATTTGAGATGTCTGGGAGGCTACACTCCACTGGGATAGTTATCTCTCCTTTAGGGGGGTGAGGGGGGTGAAGTTTGCACTGAACCTGTCTGCCAGTATGTTGGTAATGTCTGTGGGTTCAGTGATTTTTGTATCATTTTGGACTAATTCTGAGCATATCTGGGAGTTTCCACCCAGGTTCCTAACATAGCTGAAAAAGGCCTTATGATTGTCCTTTGAATCCATGGCAATTTTTCTCTCAAAATTGGCCTTAGTTGATTTTATGTGTGCTCGTATTTTTTTACTAATAATGATCAGGGGTGACTTCCCTTTTATGGATTTTGTTCTATCATGTAATAGCTTCCTCCTCTTATTGTAAAGTTTGTTAATGGCTGGGGTCCACCAGACTGGACGTTTGCCCTTTGTGGAAAGAGTCTTGGTTTTATTTGGGATTGCCTGATCCATGCAGTCCTGGGGGTGTTCATAGAAGGCATTTGTAAGGGCTTCCGCAGCTTGGGTTGTGGTTTCCACTGGCTCAGGGACCTTGAAGGATACCACACCAGTCTTGAGTAGTGTGAAGTTTGCTTTAGAGAAGTTCTTCACTGTGGTCTTTTTTGTTTGGGGTGGGGGCGGGATGTGGATTTCCAGTGAGATTAGTTTATGATCAGATCTCACCAATGAGGGATATACTTCCGGTGTGGAGCATTTTGTCCCCATGTTTGTGATAATGAGATCTAATATATTTTCTCCTCTCATGGGAACAGTGACTAGCTGTTCTATGGCATTTGAATTTATGAACTCCAGGAACCGTTGGGCTAGAAAGTTAGGGCTTGAGTAATGTTCCCAGTCTATATTCGGGTAGTTGAAGTCACCCAATATGATGGTGTTTGGAGATACATTTATACCCTCCAGTGTCTTCAGGAAGGCTGTGTGGGGTTCCTGAGTTTGAGAGGGTGGCCTGTAGCATGCTACAATTTGTAGAGCAGTTTTGCCTATGGTTAGTTGCACCTGGATGGTTTCCGAAGCTTCGTGCATTGCCACCAACCTGGAGGTGTGGGTATCCTTTATGAATATGAATACACCCCCTCCTTTTGTGGTGTGGTCCGGGTTTTGGGGCGGAACGCATGATATGAGGTAAAACCTAATAGTGCCGGGGTGCTCTCAGGAGCCTTGAACCAGGTTTCAGTTACAGCACAGACATCGATGTTCTCCATACTGAGAAGGGCCTCGAGTGCGTGCATTTTGAGATTTAGACTTCTGGCATTGAGCAGCATTACCCTCAGTTTCTTTCCATTTTTGTTTTCTAGGGTGGTAGGTTTAGAATTTGAGCCTTGCCTAAAAAGGCACTATGGGGTGGCAAGAGCCTTAGCCAATATCTGGAATCCCAGGGTGACAGGTGCAAGCCATCCCTTGAAGCAGCGTGGCTTGTCAAGCATGTCATCCCAGGCAGACAGACACTGGATCCCCTTTGAATGACACCAGACATTAAGCCAATTGTTAAAGCTGATCATCTTGTCTCTATATTGTGGCATCATTCTTGGTGAAGGAAGGATACTGCTCAGGGTTAGGGTCATACCTGCCTGGGCTACATAATCAGAGAGCTCCTCTATGTCTCTTTTCATGTAGTCCAGGGAGGTACGTCTCAGGTCGTTCACACCAGCATGGACAATGACGGTGTCATATTTGTACTTGCCGTGGAGTGACCCGAGTGCTTGTGTTATGTGGCGGATTCTAGCGCCCGATAGGCAGCTTACTGTGACCCTCTCCTTGTTCAGCCTGGTGAGTGGGACGTCAGTGTGTCTGACTATGGAGTCACCTATGACAAGTATGTTTGGTGTTGTATTTGGCCTTAAGGGCTGTGACTGCTTTGCACACTGCTTTTGTGGTTTATGTGTTGCTTGTGGGGTGTCTTGAGGTAGCAGTTGTTTGGGTGCCTGCTTTGGAGGCCTCTGCTGTTTAGGTAAATTTTTACTCAGAGCCTCAGAGTATGTCTTTGTGTGTTTATGTGTTTGATTCAGTGGTGTGGTAGCATTATGTGAGGCTGGTTTTGTGGTGTGTGTAGTTGCCTTCTCCTCCTGTCTGGTCTTGCCAGTCCTGAGTTGAGAGAGCTCAGCCTCCAGTTTGGCTAAATAGCTGCATCTCTCACAAGTATTTGTGTTATGTGGGAGGAGGAGAGGGTTGTCTGTGTACATGAGGCAGTTATAACATTGCCTCAAGATTCCCAGATTCACCAGCTGGACCGGAGAGGAGATTGACAACTGACCTTTGGACATGCTAGAATAATATTGGGAATTCTTAATAATTGAAAACAAGGGCCAGTGGGGTGTGAGGGTGTAGTGCTTTTAATTTTTAGTGCTGACTTATATAATTGCTTTAGTGAGCAAGTGCCAGGTAACTTGAGTGCAATGTGTTACAAGTAACTAAATGCAAAAACGACAAACAGTAACTTTCTTTCAAGTGAAACAAGGAAATAAGTACAGTAAGCAATGCAGATATCACTAGTGATCCACAGAAGCACTGAGAAGCCACGTATTAGGTGGAATTAGCTTCCAGGGAAATAACAAGCAAACAAACAACAAGCATATAAACAAAGCTAGATTCAGCAGGCCTGGATCTAGTCTATGCTAGAGCAAACAAGGTGTACCAATTTCAGTAAGATACAGTTCAAATATTCAGGCACTATAAACCTTTAACCAGAAATTCCCAGCTCAGAAGGGCAGAGTCCAGCCTCTTCTCCCACAAGAGTGCAGACCACGAACCTTCTTAATGTAAAATAACTGGCCTGAAGCACAAGTGCCTAAACCAGAACTAATACACTTGGACACTGGGCTCTCAATCAGCAGTTCCCAACTTAGAAGGATGAAAGCTACCTGTCCTGCCACCACAGTGCTTGCCACAAACCTTCCTAATGTAAAACAACTGGTCTGAAGCCCAAGTGCTTAATCCAAAAGACTTAGAATGATAGCTACACTTTAATCAAGTTACAACCAAGCAGTAATAAATACAATTGAATACTTTAGAGAATGTCTGGATTAGTGCTCAAGTTACACAAACAACGCTAGATCCAGCAGGCCCGAATCCAGTCTATGCCACAGCAAACAAGGTGCACCAACTTCAGTAAGAAGCAGTTCAGATATGCATGCACTATAAGCCTTTAACCAGAAATTCCCAGCTCAGAAGGGCTATTCATTGCGCTACACAGTCTCAAAACAAATAGAAATGTAACAACATATGACACATACCTGAACTGTGAAGGAAGTTGTTGACTGAGTGAAAGAAGAGAGACTAGTTAGGGGATATTTAGCAGTACCTTCTACTACCAAGACCCTCGCACCCTCAGGTCAAATTATAACAGAGAATAATTAGTTTATAGCCAGTACAAAGCAGCTAACAGACCTGTACAAAGTAGAACAGGCTTTCTCTCATTTCTTGAATTCAGAAACCTGGCAGCTAGGGAGACTAAGTAACTGGCAATAACAGTGTAATGTACTGGTCACAAGAAAGGGTAGTGGCCAACTTATTAAGTGACACTTAGGGTACAAGGACTACTCTTTGACTACTGTTTTGGAGGGGGGATGTTAAAGCCAATTTCCAGCTCACGGCAAGCATGTATTTGACATTTCCTGAATGCATTAAATTGGTAGCTAGAGTGGCTAAGTAACTGGCATATACAGTGTAATCAATTACTCAAGAGTAAGGACAGTAGCCAACTTAGTAATCGGTCCTTAGAGTGTGAGGACAACTGTTTTGGAAGGGGAATGTTAAAGCTAATTTCCAACACAGACAGGTATTTGACTAGTTGAGGTTAATACACAGCAAGTTCTTCAAGTTAAATTTGCTTACATTGTACAATGACAAAATTCTCAGTGAAAACATTTGGGAGTTGGCCCTTGTGGCAGAGCTCCTGCAGTATCTGGGTCTGATGTAATGACCACATGCTCTGAAAGGAAAGAAAAGATAAAAAACTGTACTAAACTGTCATATTATATTGAGGCAATAAAGTTAATATCTATTATAAAAAGAAATGGAGAAAGTATCAAAGTGAGTCAGAGCAAGAGAATATGAGGAAAGGCTAAGAATTGCAGGGATGGGAAGAAAGTTCCTGCAAGTAAGCTCAAAGTAGGGTAGCAGGAGGTTTACTAACAGGGAACCACAGTAATACAGTGTATATATAGAGCTGTATAGAGCAGGTTATCATAACAAAGCACTACCTACACTGATAAGAGCAGTAAACAAACATCACTTTGTAACATTCATTGGATTAACCAGTATGTCAAAGTGTTATATCAAAACACCAGCAACTGATATTACGTACTTGTTAAAGTACACAGGCTCAGCATACATAAAGCTTATCTGATATGAATGAATTTGATACAGATACAATATACTACCAAGGTCATTTTTCTACACAGTCATAGAATAAAAAGAAATGTAGTAACGATCACTAAGGGGAAGAGGAGACAATTGTGAGATTTTATTTAGCAATACATTCTACTACAGACACTCTTCCACACTCAGTTCAAATTATAACAGAGTAATCAGTTTATAGCCAATACAAAGAAAATAGCCAAGAGAGAGGTACACAAAATGGGCACACATTTTAAAAAATTGCTCTTATAAACTTAGAAAGTTGCTAGAATAACAGGATTTGTGTGAAGGATATGAAGTCTGAAACTCAAATGTATGTCATTATTTAATGACTTTAATCCTCAATGATTTGCCAGCAAAAAAGCACAATTGTTATGAGGAACAGACCAAAATATGAGGCAAAAATATGGACATTTTGCAACAATGTGGACAATTGAGAGGTATGCCCCAACCTGATGATAGCTTATGAATGTAGAAATCTGGCAGCTAGGGAGACTAATTAACTGGTACATACAGTATAGTCTTTTAGTAAAGAGAAATGACAGCGGCCAGCTTAGGAAGTGGTTCTTATGGTGGGAGGACTACTCTTTTGAAGGGGGGATGTTAAAACAAATTTCCAGCACAGAGCAAGCACATATTTGACTAGCTGAAGTTAATACACAACAAGGTTCTTAAAGTTAAATTTGCTTACTTTGTACAATGACAAATTTGTAAGTGAAAACGTTTGGGAGATGGCCCTAGTGGCAGAGCTCTTGCAGTATCAGGATCAGATGTAGTGACCACAGGCTATTGTACAATGACAAAATTCTCAGTGAAAACATTTGGGAGTTGGCTCTTGTGGCAGAGCTTCTGCAGAGTTGGGGTTGGATGTAGTGACCACAGGCTATTGCACAATGGCAAAAGTCTCAGTGAATATACCCGAATGGACTTTCGTGGTAAACAAATTAATAAATTAATAAAATAAATAAATGTATATATTGAATACTTTCCCTATTAGGATAGTTTTGGAATCCAGTTTTGCATGTAAATATTTGCATATGGTGCTTTTCTTTATCGTAATCTCTGTTTTTAAACTTTGTTTATTATATCATTCCAGGCTGAACCTAAAAATGGTTCACTGAGATCAGTGTTCTACCCCAGTTATAAATAAATATTAATAAGTCATAGGCTAAAATCAGGTAATAGCCACCCAAGTGGTGGCCACTTATTGTATTAGATAGCATCTGAGTCTGTAAAAAACAGTGGAATACAGGAAATCACTACATCAGTCAGAGAACTGGTACCAGTACCTGGGATTGGTCTCTCTCCCTTTTAATTTCTCCAAATCTTTTAGGTTTCTAATACCATGATGGGAATGGGCCCCATTTCTAAGTCAAAGTATGATTAAAGTTCATGAAATTAATAGTTTCAGTCTTTGATGTTGCCCAAAAGTGCTGTTCGCAGCACATGCAGTGTGCCCAGAAATGACTCTTTCTGCAGTTCATACTGAGTAACATATATCAGTTGTTATTGTTGTTGTTGTCTTTCAGCTTTTCCCGGTTAGGGGTTGCCACAGCGGAACTAACGTATCTAAATATGAATTTGAATTCTTTTTTTATGAGACGATTGCTCCTACTACTGTTGGAACTGTCTGGGTATCCTTCTTCCACATTACCTTTGTTTCTGCCTGCAAATCCTGATATGACATTGTGTCTCTCTGTACGTACAACACTGTAATCACTGGGTGTAGCGATTTCAATGATCAATGTTACTTTGTTCTTCTTTTCATGGACTACTATATTTGTTTTTTTTTTTTTTGGTCTGATGGGAAATGAGAGATGTTAAGTTAAATTCTTTTTTGCTCCTACTCTGTGACTTCCTTATAACTCTCATTTCTGCTTTCATTCAGCTCAGTCTTCCCTTTCCTGGACAAGATCACTATGGCCAAGTCATTCCAATCCTATCTGATGGCTTTATTAGTGCATTCACTCCCTTAAAAAGCAAAGTCAGGTGTGAGAAAGGGAGGCAGATGTTATTCCCACACAGATCCCTCCTGAAACATACCTCTCAACCTCTTATCACAAGAAATCCGGACAAGGCCTAAAATAACAAGGAGAGAAGGGCCAAAAAAAAGAATATAGGCACACATTTTAAAAATTGCTCTTATAAACTTAGAAAGTTGCTAGAATATTTATTTATTTATTTATGTTTGTTTGTTTGTTTGTCTTTGTTGACTGGGAAAAATCTGACTGGGTAAAACCCATTTTCAGTGGAGGCCTGGGGAGAAAGCACCACATTTAAGTTACACTTGATGTACATTTATAAATGCAGGGTAAAAACATCTATACCTGAGCTTATTTACATAATTTTTAAATGTTTTCAAATATTTCTTATATGAACATGGCATTTTAACAGAAAAATTATATAAATTAATATAAACAGGCTAATCATTGAATAGAGAAATAACATACAATAACAATTAATGTATTTATAGCATGATGGCTACAGGGAAAAGATCAGATCAAAGTGTTTTTGAGTTTAGTAATAATTTACAGACAGATGGGTAGAATGTAGCGTAGAAATGATAAGAGAAATATGAAGGTGGAGTTATGGAAATGAGCAGAAAGATAAATGGACAGGGGAGGAATTGTAGTTAGTGGTGGGGTGTCAGAGAAGGAGGAAAACTAAGGGTTTAGGAAATAAGTGCAGTCTGAGGAGGAGTGATAAGGTACAAAAAGATCAGGAAGCAAAGTGGCTATAAGAGCTGGAGAAAAGTAATCTGAGTAAAGCTAGTCAGGTGAGCAAGAAGAACAAAGCCATCTTTGGTATAGGTGCTGTTTAAACAAAGTTATGAAACTATTTAAGTTTTCTGTTTTAATTGTGTGGAGATTTCATTACAGAGTTTTGACACATAATGAGAGTAGAGTCTCCAGCAGTATTGAATGTCTTACTGCTACATAGTAAAAGCTTATAGCCGGAGCAAAGGTTCCTTATGGATGAATACTACAGTAGAGTATGTTTTAATGCTGAGCATTTGTCTAAAGAGTGCAATGGGTTATGGGCAATGATTAGTTGTGAGTATGTCAACTGGTTTGGGAGTTCAAGTCACTTTAATTGTTTTAATGCAAGGCAGTGGTATGTTTTATAAGGTTGATAAGGTTGACTGGTTGCAAATGCTGGTATTTTGTAGTAGCGGGAGGCTAGTTTAGTTTTATATGTAGTGTTGATATTTGTAAGAATAGGAGAAGCATATAACAGAGAAGGAAGGAGGTATGTTGCTGCTAAGGTAATCCTTGCTTGATTTGTTAAGTAGTGATTGGCCCTATAGAGGGAGTCAAGTTTTGGTGAGTTTTGTTGATGGAAAGTAATATGTGGTGATCAAATTTGAGGCTGTCAACTATTATGACTCCGAGTAGTTTAGTTTGGTTTATGGTTTCTATTTTGTGTCTTTACTTGAGGTAATATGAAATGTTTGTTTCTGGTTAAGGTGCTGTTTCGGAATAAATATCATGAGTATGTTTTTTTCTGCCATTTTGCAGCAAGTTCGATTTTTTAGCCATAGTTCAATGACAGCAAAAGATTTTTGAGTGATTTCCTATAATTTTGTTATGGATGGAGCAGAGCAGATAAAGTCTGAATCGTCGGCATATTCTACAAGAGTGGCAAGTGTAGCAGCATGAAGATTATTTATGAAAATATTAAATAGAAGGGGGCCGAGTATTGACCTTTGGGGAACACCAATACAGATTGGTTGAAATGCTGAAAGGTTTTATTGCCACTTTGTTGCCTGCTGACAATTGTATATATAAGTGTGAAACCAGGAGAGGGAAGGGTAAATGAGACCTAGTGTTGCAAGTTCAGAGAGAACCTTTTGGTGGAAAGGTCAGAGAAAAGTGAAGAAACAAGGATGACCTCATTTCTGTATTGATTTTCTCTTTTCCGTCTGTATTTTTGGAATACATAGTATTTCTAATTCTTCCTAAAACTTAATTTCTACTCTCATTAAGCTCCCTTTCCACCTTTTAGTATGGTCGTACTCTTTCATATACTATCACTAGTATATATTTTTCTTCTACAAGTTTGTAGTTCTTCAACACCATTGCTGGTATTCATTTCCCCTTTCTTCTGTTAATAAAAAATCCTATCTGTTTTTTGAATAAATAATTTTTCTCCTCTCTTAAGTCCTCTGTTAACTAAAATAGTGTTCTCTCACCCTTCTTCAATATGGCTGATAGAGATAAAAACCCGGCTGGGTTTAAAAAATGTGAGAAATGTGGGCACAAAGTTCCATTCTCTGATGCCCACACACTTTGTGTGTACTGTTTGGGTCCACTTCACCTTCAGGAAAACTCTGCGATGTGCCATGCTTTCCACTCTAGAGCAATGGCTGAACATAAAAATAAATTGATCCTTAAGGGGGTTGCTTCCCTCTTCCTTCAACAAGGCATTATCTGGAGCTTCACCCTCTTCTAGTACATCCTCAGGAAAGACTAAGAAAAGTCCTTCTTCAGATCCGTGTTCTCTCTTTGATCCTAAATGCAATGTGATCCAACTTTAACCTTGTATCCAAAACTTAAAAAGACAGATACTGCTCTTTTGGATCCGAAACCTAAATTGACCAAGCTTACACTGGATAAGACTACTTCAGATCTGACTCTGCAATCATCGGATTCTACACATGATTTTCCCTGCCTTCCAAGAACTAGATATTCCCTTCAGTGGACCCACTCCCTTTGAGCATCCTGTCATGCTTTATACAGAGACCAAAGTCCCCATCACTAGTTTCCACTCGCTTTTCCAGGAGCCTTACTGAGGAAGACATGGAGTGGTTAGTGAGAAAGATTCTCTCGATGCAGAATGTGGCAAGTGCCTTATTGGCTCCTACTCCTCTGGGTCAGGAGTCCCAACCTTCCACTACACCGCTTATGCAAGTTCCTCCAACTCCCCTGTCAGTTTGGAGTTTTCAGATCCAAACCTCCTGGGCCTGTCAGCATCGGATACAAGAATTGCTTTGCCCACAGATCTGAAGCTTGCTCTGACTCTAAGTTTTTTGGTTCCTTCAGATCCAGAGGGTTCTCAGAGCTGGGACTACCCTGTCAGCTCCAGGGTGTCTCAGGCAACTCAGTACTTCTCAGAGCCATCTTTGTACCTTGGGGTATCGGCATGAGTTAGTTTAGTTCCAGTTACGGCATAGATCTCCTCTGAGTGGCAGGGGACTACAGTTTGAAGGCTTGCCCTTATGGATCCGGGATCTTCTTCTTCTCTGAAGGGGGGTGCTTTTGAGGTCATAGACAGAGCCTTGTCAGCTTCCTCGACAAATTCATTTTCCTTCCCATCAGATCCTCAGTCTGCAGGCTTGTCATCTCTCCGTTTAGAGTCTCACCTATCCTGTTCACATGGACAGCTGGTACTGAAACCTCAGGTTTCCCAGCAGTGTGTCCCCACCTCTTCTGATATCTCCCCACAGCATCCCACTGAGGAGGTCCCTAAGAAGAGGATGTGCATGTGGAAGCACTTGGAGTCCCCTGAGGAGTCCGTCACAGAAGATATGGACTTTGAGGAAGATGAAGGCTCCCCACGGTCATTTCCTGATGATATCCAGTTTGAAGACATCCTTGAAATCCTGAAACAGAGAGGTGGCTGAAATTCCAGCAGCCCTACATCTGAGGAGTCTATATTCCTGAAGGTGTTTGGTACCAGCCCATCTACCTCCTGAGTGACTCTGCCCGCCAATGACCTTATAGATTTAGTGTCTCTGCAGGCATGGAAGGCCCTGGATACCATTGAGACAATCCCTCAGAGGCCAAACAAAATGTTGACAACCCCTGAAGACAGGCAGTTTTGGACGAAAGGTGTACTGGTAGATGCCATGGTCATTGCAGTGGCCACTAAGAAGGAATGAGGAGAGTTCCACTGTCCATCCACTGAACAATAAGTCTCAAATGATGGACAGATTTGGGAAGTGTCTATGCTTCAGCAACCTTTGTTTTGAGGTCTCTGAATTATTTGGCACATTCCACCAGGTTGCAGAGAGACCTGATTAAGAAACTGTCTGCTACTCTTTCAGGAGCCATGTCTGATGAGGTACAAGTGTCAGTCGCTTTTCAGTTGGCTACCCTGCAGGCAATTTCCAATTCCTCCATGAGGTTAGTCTCACATGCAGCCAAGGGAACTGCAAGAGTAGTGGGTTCCACCATTTCCATAAGGAGGCCTGCATGGATGCATTTATGTGATTTTGCAGAGCCATTCAAGTCTTCATTCGTCAATGCTCCCTTTGACAGAATGTCTTTGTTTGGACCCAAAGTTAAGGACACTTTATCCAGGTGTGAAAAGAACAGTAAAACCCTGTCTGCCATGGATGTACATTTTCTGCACCTCAAAGATCCTTCTCCAGGTCTCAACGAGTTGCTGGGAAAATGTGGTTCAAAGATTCCCAGGTTCCTTTCCAGCACACATGTAGAGGAGGTTCCCCCTGAAGCAGAGGAGGGAATTCAAATGCTAGAAACTGCCCTTGTGGAAAAGATAGCCCACAACACCAAGGGTCTACAGATTCCTTTTTTGATAGACCCTTCCAGTGTTCCTGAAAGGAGGTCTGATTGCCCCCCTTTGGAGGCAGTCAGGGGTTGCTTGTCCATGCACCTGGCTAAAAATGACAGATACATGGATGCAGAGTATCATTTCCAGAGGCTATATAATTTCCTTTTCTCTTTCACCTCCTATCTCAAGAAAATTCTCCAATGTTCCACCCAGTCAGAGGAAACAAGCAGCATTTCAGATATAAAAGCTGCTAGAAAAAAACAGTCATCCAAGAGGTGCCGCCAGTGGAACTTACTCAAGATTCTTTTTAGTGCCAAAGAAAACAGGGGACTGGAGACCAATTTTGGATCTCAGTGTGTTGAACAGATCAGTTTGACACACCACGTTTTGGATGGTCGCAGTTCAGTCCATACTCCTGTTTCTGGGAAAGGACAATTGGATGTGCTCAATAGACCTTCAGGATGCATACTATCACATAAAGATGAACAGGTGGTCCAGAAGGTACTTACGCTTCTGGCTGGGAGGGAGGCAGTCTTTACCAATTTGGAGTTCTGCCCTCTGGTCTCACCACAACCCCCAGGGTATTCACCAAATGCATGGCAGTAGTGGTAGCTCATTTGAGACTGAAAGGATTCTAGGTGTTTCCATACTTAGATGACTGGCTCATTACCACCCCTACCAGGCATCTATTAATAAAAGCAAGAGATCAGGTTCTCCAGATGTGTTCTGTTCTGGGAACAACCATAAAGTACAAAAAGTCTCATTTACAACCTACTCAAAAGTTGTACATAGGGGCATTGTTCAACACAAATTCAATGATAGTGTCATTACCCCCTCCAAGAGTTCAGACCTTAAGAACACAGTTCAAGAAGATAGTCTTCAGTACCAAACTTTCTGCCCGTTTGATTCTTCAGGCTCTAGGATCAATGGCAGCAGCAATAACCTTAGTAAAATTAGCCAGGTTCCACGTGAGGATTTTACGATGGATTCTAGCCACGCAATACTCTTTATCAACCTGTGTCAACCCTAATACATGTCACTCAGATTTGCAAGAGAGATCTCAGGTGGTGGATCCAATCAGATCAAATTCTACAAGGCTGACCATTCCTTCCCCTCAGCCCAAGGCCACAGTGACCACGGATGCTTCCCAGTTGTGGGGGGGGGGGGCATTACATGGGGAAGACAGTCCAAGGCACCTGGTCTCCTGTAGAGCCCAATTTGCATGTCAATGTTCTAGAGGTGAGAGCAGTGCTTTTAGCATTGCAGACATTTCAAGAAGATCTCCCTTCAAGGACAATTGCAGTTCAAATGGACAACATGTCAGTAGTTTGGTACATCACCAAATACGGAGGAACAAAATCTTATCCCCTGTGTCACAAAGCTGTCAGAGTGACCTGAGCAGGCACATTCTCCTACCTCATGAATGATCTCTCAACAAGAGCATGGCAGAGACTTTGTCCTAATCCACCCTCAGGGGGAGTTGCCGAGGGATGCTCTACTTCATGACTGCATCTCTCCCGCAGTCTGATATATGCCACTATGCCACTAATCCCACTAATTTCCAAATTTCTGCAGAAAGCAAAAATGTTGAAGAGCAAAGTTATCCTCATTTTGGCCTCAACATATTTGGTTCCCTTTTCTTTGGCCTCACTTACTCCACCCACTGTGGACTCTGGATCAGACTCCAGACCCTCTGTCACACCTGACATTCATGATTCATCCAAATATATCAAACCTCAGGCTGACTGCTTGGCTTCTCCTGTTCCATTAGTAGCCAGACAACCTATGCTCTCCTCTCCAGTCTGTCAAATACTCTTATCTTCACATAAACCATCTACACATAAACTTTACTCCATTAAGTGGAGAGGATTTGCTTACTGGGACCTTCAGAATAATGCTAATGCTTTTTCAGCCCCTTTGCATAGTTTCCTTGAATTGTTAGCCTTACTTTTTTAAAGAAGGAGCTAGCTCCTCCATGGATAAGTTTTACTGTCAGCAATATTGAATTTTCACATAGGATTAGATGGTGTTTCTGCTGCCTTTCATAGACTATGCAAAACATTTCTGTAAGGTACTTTCCTTCTCAGGCTCCTCTTCAGAGATCCTACTCCCCATGGGACCTCAATTTGGTACTGCAGCAACTTACTCAATCCCCCTTTGAACCTGCAGCTAAATGTGACCTCAAATACCTTTCTTGGAAAACATTATTTCTAGTAGCCATTACTTTTGCCAAAATAATTTCAGATATACAGGCATTGTCTTTGAAATCACCTTACCTGATATTTCACAAAAACAGAGTCACTTTATGAATTAATCCTTCTTTTCTTCCTAAAGTGGTATTGGAGGCAAATATAAACCAGTCTATTAATTTGCCTGTATTCTTCCCCAGAGTTTCAAACAAAAGTGAATACACACTACATTTACTAGATGTGTACAGGCAATTACATTTTTATCTACACAGAATGGAAACTTTCAGGAAATCTGAACAGTTATTTGCCTCCTTTTCAGACATAAAACTAGGAAGACCTATTACCAACGTTGCTCTAACCAAATGGCTTACAGACTGTATTTCTTTTATATACAGCAAATTGGGCATTACCTTGTCAAAACCTTAGAGCTCACTTCACTAGAGCCATGGCCACTTCATCAGTCTTTCAATCCAGAGCCTCCTTGAGCAACATGGGCTGCACCCCATAAATTTGTTACTCATTACAAATTGGATATGGTCTCCAAGGGCAGGGCATCATTTGTCTCAATGGTGCTTCCTTGAGTCCACCCAGGGGCTTGGATAGCTGGGAACTCTGTCCCATAAGTTGAGGTTAGAAAGAAAACTGGTAACATCAGATAAAGAAGTTATGTACTTAATATAACTTTCCATCTGTGTTGTCCATTTTCATTTTCCTCAACTCCCCTCCTGCCAACACCCTGCCTTACGAACCTCTGGAAGAATGAGTGTTTTTGTTAGTATGCCACTTCCTTGGTATATAGCTCCAGATATAGTCTTGTCTCTCTGTGACTAAATTGTGTCTTTCTGCTTTCTTAACAAACAAGATCTGAGATACTTGGTGTTGGTGCATTGTGGGTAAGGGAGTAGTTTGAGAGTTTCTGGTTTCCACAAAGTTTTGCAAATGGCCGAGCCATATCCGAGGGATCAGATCTGAACCCATAAGTTCAACAATACAGATGGAATGTTATGTTAAGTACATAACTTCGTTTTATTGAACTGAGTGGCCATGGACTCTTTGTTGTTTGAAGTAGAAGGACAGGGTGTAATCATATGGCCAGGGTGTAATAGTTTATTTCGAGAGGACCAAATAAATTTGGGGTTGTTTTGGTGGGGTTTTTTTGGGAGATTACTGTAGTCTGATTTCTTGTCAGATTTAACAAGGATCTTGGTATAGTTTCTGAGATATCTAAAATTTTGGTAGGCATGTTGGGTTTTATTCTTATACTATTCTTTCTATGCTTTATTTCTTTCCAGCATGAGCTGTTTGGTCTCTTTTGTTAGCCATGGTGGTATGTTAAATATTACCCTTCTTGACCTAATTGGACCTAAATCATTGTCCCCGGGATTCATGAAAGCTCCGTGCAAGAATAAGTCTATTCTTACATGCAGTGGATTGTGCCCGTGCAGCACAGCAGCATGCCTTGCATATTCACAAAGGCACACTACTGTATAACCTGCATGGACACGATCCATGAATGAGTGCAGGGGGCATGTCACAGCAGTGGCCACACATGTTACATGCCCCCTGCACTCATAAAGTGCTATTACGGCACTGTTAAATGTAAACAACAGTTGTTTGCGGACATACCGCACACCTGTTGAGATATTCGCAGAATTCCAGAACTTTGCACACATATCTGGCCATTAAAGGCAAAAGTAAAAGTATATAATTACAGACATCTGAGTGCCAGACATCATACATGTGAGAAAACACACACAATGCAAAACCAGTTATTCTATCAACATGTAAATCTTGTAAGAGGAGATTTTAAAATTGCCATTATGTTTGTGCCTTTTTGTCTCCCCAATGTCCCCATTACTTATGACTTTGTCCAGATGTCTTGCTGAAAGAGGTTGGAGGTATGTGCACACCCCTAAAGTAAGCAAAATTTAAAATCCGTTTTATCTTTTTTTTTTATTAGCATCCCAAGTAAAGTTTAAGCATAGTCAAGAATCTCAATGGCAATCCTCCAGAGCTAGTTATGAAAACAAAATCACCACTGATTCTAAAGACAACCACAAAGCATTCTATAGCTATGTCAAGAATCTCAATGGCAACACTCAGATCTGCTCTGAGTTACAGCACAATGGCACAAAATATACAGACCCAACTGATATTGCCAACATCCTGGCAGATAGGTTCAGTGCTAACTTTACACCCCTCTCACCCCCTAAAGAGCCCATCTCTATACTGGAAGAGTGCAAAGTACCTGTAATCACAACTGCACAGGTAAAAACCACACTCTCCAAAACCAAGAACACAGCATCCATGGGACCAGACAACATCACAGGCTGCGTTCTACATGAACTACAGAATGAACTGGCACCCCACCTAAATACCATGTTCAATCATAGCCTCACCTCAGGCTTTGTGCCTGTTGAATGGCTCACAGCGACGGTTATCCCACTCCACAAGGGGGGGACCACCACGGACCCCAGGAACTACTGCCCCATTAGCCTGACAAGCCTGGTCTGCAAGGCCATGGAACGTATCATCATGGAACTTATAAACAAACTGGCTCACTGACAGAACCCACACTGTGAAAGTAGCAGACTCCAAATCCGACTTCAGACCAGTGACAAGTGGAGTATCACAGGGTTCAGTCCTGGGACCTCTCCTGTTTGGTATCTACTTCTCTGAAGTACAGGCTAACACAGAAGATTTTTGGCTAACAAAGTTCGCAGATGACTGCAAACTAGGAGCCATAATCGAAACTCCTAACGATGTGGACATCCTACAAAAGGGCCTTACTATGGCAGATGCCTGGTGTCAAAGCCATGGCCTCAAGCTCAATGCCAAAAAGTGCATTGTCATCCCCTTTGGTAAAAACTCTGTACCCATGAACTACAACATAGGCGGTAGTATACTTAACACCAAAAGTGTGATAAGAGACCTTGAGACACAGGTGGACAGTAGTCTCTCCTTTGATAATCACATTGCCACAGTAGTCAGGAAATCCTTCTACGTGGCACACCTCATCACAAAAGGTTTCTCATCCAGAAAAAAAGAGGTCATTGTTCCCCTCTACTCATCACTCATTAGACCCATTATAGAGTACAACGCCCCTTTTGGTATGTACCTCACAAGACATCTACAACAACTGGAAAGGCCGCAGAAATACCTCACAAAGAGGATTACTGGCCTCAAACAGATGCCCTACGCAGACTGTCTCAAAAAACTCCAGCTTTACTCCGTCGCATATTGCCTACTCAGAGGTGATCTCTGCCTAATATACAAAGCTATGTCAAACCCAGAGCTGTTGGATATGCTCCACTTAAAGAAATCCCAATCCCTCCGAGCTACACGCTCTAGGGACCTAAACCTTGTCACCACAATAAACAGAGCATGCCGGAGGGATAGATTCCTGTCCCAGAGACTTCCCACACTCTGGAATAAACTACCTATCTATATCAAACAAAGCTCCTCATTAACACTCTTCAAGAAAAATCTTGATGACTGGATGGAAAATAGGAAATTCACCCCGGGGATCACCTCTGTGGCTCTGCTCGGCAGTGGCACAGGAAAATAATTTTCTTGGGTGGCAAAAGCCAGGGTACCTTTTTGGCTGGGCTTGTATAGGCCCCAGGGCCGATAACCTAGTACCTACCTATGAACCTATGAACCTATAATCCAACATTAGGCACCAGAGACTAGCAGTTCCAACACACAAGTGATTAAATGTTCAAACACAGCAAAAGGAATACACATCCACAAATAACATAAACACTGATAAAACACTTCTCCTTACGTTTTCGTCTCATAGAACTTCATCAGATGAGCAAAAACCTCATAGTTACCTAGTTAAATAACTTTTCCTGTTTGAATAGACCAATGAAATCAGTGATTCAATTAGTTACCAAGATACAGAAAGAGTGGATTCTAAACTGCATGTGACAGTCTTACTAGTCTAGCACCATCTGGTGGACAAATAATAAAACACATGAAAGTGTACATAAAATCAAGAATTCACTTAAATAAACAAACAGGATAAAATAACATGAATATACATAAAAATGTAAAAAAAATGTAAAATGTTCACAATTTTGCAGACCTGAGCTTGAGTACAGGTTTTATAGACACCATATCATTAAGTCCTGAATTGTTGCAAGCATCCAGGACTAAATACCAATATAGTTCCCTGCATTCGAGTCTGGTCTCTCATGGCCCACTCCTGGGGTCTATAGGGACCACCTCTATCATGAAAAATTGATCCTCTGCTTTTGGACATGCCTGAAGATGTTTGTACAGGGCATTATTATCATTTTTCTTCCTTAAATCATAAAGGTGTTCATACATTCTTTGTTTTAACCTCCTTTCCGTCTTACCCACATAGGAGGAGTCACATGCCCCACACAAAACAATATATATCACACCTGTGGTATTACAATTTGCATACCCTCTAGTAGTTATATATTTGTCTCTACATTTTAAATATAACATGTCCCCAGTCCGTATGTACTTGCATTGGGTACAACTTCCACATTAGTGTGTACCTTTTTTGTTACTAATGAAAGTTCTGAAATTGTTATAACGGGAACCTCCTTCCAAAATATTTTTGATATTTCATCCTTATTTGTACACACATTTAAGTGGCTTGTCAAATATACAATTTAAATCTGATAAGGCTGCAAATTTTTTCCACTCCTTGTCTATAACTCAAGTTAACCAAATTTGTTTCACCATCATATGTGATAGTCAAAGCAGATTGGTAAGACGCCACTTCTATCTTCGTACTTAGCCTTGCATAATCAGAGGAGTGATTTTTACCCAAAATAGGGGCAAACCTAGACTCTCTACCATCCATGACTTCTGTTAATGCATCATTCAAAAGTGTGGGAGGGTACCCTCTGGCTTTGAACATTTCTACTATAAAATTACATTCCCTTTTAAAATCCTGGTCATCAGATGTCATAGCCCGGACCAGTTGACCTTTTATTACCCCTCTTTTTTGGTGTGGAGGTGGGCACTCGCATAGTGAAGATAAGAATTCAAGAATGTCTGCTTTCTATGCATTTTACCTGGTGTAAGCATTGCTTAAATATAAATGCTAAGCACTGAGTAGCCCAGCTAAGCAGATGTGTGCATTGGTAAGCAGTGCTCAACATCTGACCCTGTAAGCACTGCCAACCTTAGCTAAGCAGGTTATCTCGGCATATTCAAAAATGGTTCAATGATGGCAAAGGGTGGGAAATCAGCCCTGTTTAAACCTTGCAGGTGGGAATACAGCCCATAACCAGTTGTAGCTCATCACTGCAGGCACTATGGCTGGAGTTAGTGAGGAATCGCACTTTCGTGCACAGCGCTGGGGCAATCAAGAGTCCAGGGTCATGGCTGGACTCCTAGTGAAAGACCATGAGGGGAGACTGCTGCAGGGCCAGTGCCAGTGCTCCCAATACAAAGCAGAGTCTTGGGACTGTCTTGCACATGATCTCATCAGTGCCACTGGCATCCCTCGGACTGGTGAGCAGGTCCAGCACCATTTCGCTGACCTGCAGCATAGGAAGAGTGAGCTCTTGGTCCAGTGGGTCCAAGATGCACGGGCAGGGAATGTCCCAGATGTGTGCAAGTATCAGTATCCATTAGTGTTTGCCAGAGTCCAGCCTGTGCATGTCATGGATAGGTATGCATAAATGTTTGTCTATCTCCTGTACAGCTGCAGATGACAGGGCCGTGAACGTGGACGCCCACACCAGGAGGTTGCTAAGGCTGCTTCGCGTGGCTGGTGAGTACAAATCTAGCTTGTAGTATTCAGGGCAAATAAATAGAAAGGAGTAGAATGTCACCTGTCAGTATTTAAAAAAATGTGTATTGTTTGTACTGAATAAACGAGACATTAGCAGAGTAATAGTTACATATAGGGTATATATCAATAAAAGTGTCAGTACCTTTCAATAAAACTCAAAACCTCAGACTGGTTGTGTTTACTTTGGTATGTGGTGGTATGAATCTAAATGTGTACAGGTTCTGCACAGCAACTATGGCTCTGAAAGCATTAAATAATTGAGGCTCATCTGACAAAGATTGTGGAGCTGTAAAACAGGAGATTAACTATATGAAATGTTCCATGCACCAAGATCTGATACCTGAATAGTAATGTTGTGTTAACCAGTGTTTCCAGATTGTACTATGTCAAAGTATGAATACACAGTATAAGAACTATCTGCCATGCATGAATGTCAGAATTACAATGTCAGATTGTACAACCAAGAGAGTATTAGACAGAAAATAGTCACCCAAACAACAGCAGTTCCTCAACAGCTCATTTAGATGAAACACAAACTTGTGCTATTTTTTTGCACAAACAGGCAGGGTTCAAATCCCGGGAGTGGTAGTAAGCTGTATGCATAATTTCACCCAGGAATATGTGTAGAAACAGTCAGGGCATTCAGGAGTCCAGGGTCATGGCTATACTCCTAGTGAAAGACCATGAGGGGAGACTGCTGCAGGGCCAGTGCCAGTGCTCCCAATACAAAGCAGAGTCTTGGGACTGTCTTGCACGTGATCTCATCAGTGCCACTGGCATCCCTCGGACTGGTGAGCAGGTCCAGCACCATTTCGCTGACCTGCAGCGTAGGAAGAGTGAGCTCTTGGTCCAGTGGGTCCAAGATGAATGGGCAGGGAATGTCCCAGATGTGTGTAAGTATCAGTATCCATTAGTGTTTGCCAGAGTTCAGCCTGTGCATGTCATGGATAGGTATGCATAAATGTTTCTCTATCTCCTGTACAGCTGCAGATGACAGGGCCGTGAACGTGGATGCCCACACCAGGAGGTTGCTAAGGCTGCTTCGCAAGGCTGGTGAGTACAAATCTCGCTTGTAGCATTCAGGGCAAATAAATAGAAAGGAGTAGAACGTCACCTGTCAGTATTTAAAAAAAACGTGTATTGTTTGTACTGAATAAATGAGACATTAGCAGAGTAATAGTGACATACAGGGTATATATCAATAAAAGTGTCAGTACCTGCCAATAAAACTCAAAACCCCAGACTGATTGTGTTTACTTTGGTATGTGGTGGTATGAATCTAAATGTGTACAGGTTCTGCACCTGCAACTATGGCTCTGAAAGCATTAAATAATTGAGGCTCATCTGACAAAGATTGTGGAGTTGTAAAACAGGAGATTAACTATATGAAATATTCCACGCACCAAGATCTGATACCTAAATAGTAATGTTGTGTTAACCAGTGTTTCCAGATTGTACTATGTCAAAGTATGAATACAAAGTATAAGAACTATCTGCCATGCATGAATGTCAGAATTACGATGTCAGATTGTACAACCAAGAGAGTATTAGACAGAAAATAGTCAGCCAAGCAACAGCAGTTCCTCAATAGCTCATTCTGATGAAACACAAACTTGTGGTATTTTTTTTTGCACAAACAGGCATGGTTTAAATCCCGGGTGTGGTAGTAAGCTGTATGCATACTTTCACCCAGGAATATGTGTAGAAACAGTCAGGTAGTGTTAACAGAAATTTCCTCCACAGTCTGCCAGGTAAGAAATGGTGTATATTAGCTGTAAGAAGGCTGTACTGATACACTGTGTACAAACACTTCCACTGTCTAATCCCAAGGCTGCAAATGACAGAAAGATAAGTACGTACACCAAGTAGTCTCCTCTGATAAATGTCCCTCAAGTGTTACGCTGCCATGGCTAGTAGTCACTGCTGCCCACACCCAGGGTGACTGATAGAAATCAAGGCAAAGTATGGCAGTAGCACACACACACACACACACACACACACACATACAGTATGAGTGCACATATGTAACCTTGACAGTCAGGTAGTGTTAACAGAAATTTCCTCCACAGTCTGCCAGGTAAGAAATGGTGTATATTAGCTGTAAGAAGGCTGTACTTATACACTGTGTACAAACACTTCCACTGTCTAACCCCAAGGCTGCAAATGACAGCAAGATAAGTATGTACACCAAGTAGTCTCCTCCGATAAATGTCTCTCAAGTGTCACGCTGCCACGGCTAGTAGTCACTGCTGCCCACACCCAGGGTGACCGATAGAAATCAAGGCAGAGTATAGCAGTAGCACACACACACACACACACACACACACACACACACACACACACACACACACACACACACACAGTATGAGTGCACATATGTAACCTTGACTATGTGAATATGGGTAGAAACAGTCAGGTAGTGTTAACAGACATTTCCTCCACAGGTCTGCCAGGTAAGGGAATGTTCATATCAGCCTTAGAAAGGCATTATTAATACACTGTGTAGAAACATACTACTGCCCAGCCCAAGGCCATAGGTAGATGTAAGGTGAGGTCATACCTGGAGAGTAATGAGTAGAGCAATGATCATTGCAGTTGTGAGCAATTGAAGCCTATACAGTTGTTAATTGACATCTCTCTCTCACCCACCCTATCCGCACCAATAATCTATACACATATATCAATGGGTATGTTTTCCACCAAACTTGTTGGGACATGTGTCCTATTGTTCCACAAATATTTAAACGTTTGATTACTAATGTTCCCTGTTCAAATACTATCATTGGTGGCCTGTTGCTATCAATGTAATAATGTCCAATATGGTTCCATATATGCATATGTTCTGTTTGCTATGCAACTGTTTCAATTCCGTTCCTGTCTCCATCAGCTGTTGTTCTGCCCAGCAGCAAAATAATCAGCCCTGCTAAGTCTCAAGCCCAGGACCCTGTATACACTAGTCAGAGAAATATACCACTACACCATCTGAGCTGTAGGAATTGCTGTTGCTTTTTCAAATATATCATTCAGTGCAGGTATTGAATAGTAGTGAAAAACACTGTGGAATCAGTCATGTTTCTATATATAAATATACACATATGTATGTTGAGATAAATATGAGAAAGTATATACAATATATATATATATATATATATATATATATATATTGAGTTCACTTTATAATCCTGAAATCCTGAAATATCAAATTTCAGAATCACGAGATCATAAATCCGAAACCTTAAAATCCCAAAACCCCAGAAGCATGAATTTCAAAATCGCGACTCCAACACTAACCATACACCACACACATACACATACACAGACCTTCCCCCCACACACAAACACACAAATCTACACTACTACACCCCCCCCCATGTAGGGGGCTGTGCCCTCCACATCCCCCTACTTAAATATATTAACTCCAAGGTCGCACTACACAGGCAAACACATGAAAACACCACCATACAAGCTACATTCCCCTCGCGCACACACATCACAGTAACAAAACACATTGACACACACTAAAGCCCCTAACCAAAATCCTTAAACATAAATACTTACCTAACCTTCCAGCTAGCCATTCACACTCCGCAACACCAGAAGCACTACTTCAACGTCTCCGTACTTCGGGATTTTGAAATTCACACTTCTGGGGTTTTGGAATTTTGTGCTTTTGGCTTTATAATCTCAGGATTTTTTTTATATATATATATATATATATATATATATATATATATATATATACTCAAAACATGTAGTGGAGTCATACCTACTGACAGGAATCCTGACATCATCACACTGATGTAACAGAGAAATACAATTAAGGAATGTATGGAACAGACCAGAAATATGAGCAATAAACCTGGACATTCTGACACAATCTGGCCAGTTGAGAGTTATGCTCAGAACCCCTTTGTGCAATGAATCTGGACCAAGCCTGACAAAGTAGTGGGTGGAAACCATGAAAATAGGGACATATCTCAAATACTGGAGTAGATAAGCTGACAGAGTTGGTGTAGTAACACCCTCCTTTCTGCTTTAACATATATTGACTGATATAACACAAGTCCAAAACCCAATTACTTCCCACTAGTTATTGACTTAAATCCTCACATCATCCCACTGATTTGTCAGATATATACAACACGTATGGGGGCCAGGCAACAGTACAACCCACAAATATCTGGACATAACATCACTGCTGGGAAACTACACTAAGCTGCTAGGCATGTCACCAAGCACTGTCTAAACTACAGTCAGACTGACAAAACAATAACCGAAATCTGCTATTGGGAATTACACATCTATTTGTAAAGGTATCAGGCACTACAGGGATGTAACAGCACTGGAAAACAGACACCAGTGTGAAAGTGCATACCCACAACCAAGTCCACCACAGTCACAGTCACATACTGGTAAGCCAAATGAACAGTAGAGTATAAGAACTGTGTGAACAAAACCATCAGCGTGTTTGCCACTCACACACTACCCCTACATATACTGGCCATATTCACAGTGTAGTATGACGCCTGACTCTGGTACAGGACATGTCTCAGTCCTCCCCTACAAACATATACAGTTGCTAGAGCACCAGAAACTGGGGCAGCATGCAAAGTCAGACAGAAAAGGAACCATAACACGTACATCTACCCCCTCCCTACACAAGCCAAATAACTTATTCACAATACACTGCTACACAATCCTGACAGTTTGTCAACAATTGCCAGAAATACACAGACCTCCCAACTGTACAGAGTCCCACAGAATGTCCAAGCTTTGTCCTCATATATAAGGCCTCTTACACATAACATGGATGGCAGTCTGATACATCACTGGGATGATATCAGGAATGAAGTCACAAAATAATGATATACCATATCTATCCACCTCTTACTGCATGACATCTGGACAAAGCCGGACATACTTGGGGGACAGAGGCCCAAACACAGGGGCATCATTGACATATTGCTGTTATAAACTGAGAATGTTGCTGGTGTAACAGGGTTTGTTGTAACTTATCCATTCTGAGGGATATGAAGTCAGAAACACAAATGGATGCTACCGTTTACTGATTGCAATCTTCAGAGTATGCTACTGAATTTCCAAAGACAAAAAAAGTGTAACACACCAAATATAATCGTCCAAACTCTGGCCAGTCTGTGGATAGCCCTACAGTTGAGAGTTATGTCAACCACATAACACTGTCAGATGTAAAATCATGCAGAACAGCCATATCCTGTCAAAGTAGCAGTGCTTCAAATGTATAACAGCAATACTTACATTCAGTCCCTATGTCTGGAACATTCTCCCCCAGATTGTCAGGCTGTCTCCACAGTGTTTGTTGTAAGAGGTATTTCCAGCTTCCCTCTGTGATGCTGGTTGTCACACACCTCCAGGAAGTGTCCTTCTCACAGGCAAGGTAAAGGGCCAGCGTCCACATGGAGTACTCAGTTATAGGAGTGTGTTTCCATGCAATTGGCTATTGTAATGATACCACAGCTGTTCTATATGCAGTTAGCAAGTGTGGGACTTAAATAGGTGCACAGGCCATCAGCTGCCCATGAGCATTACCTACAAAAGGCAAGCTGATGTCTATGCAAAACAGATGTATACCCTACATCCTGAAGAGAGAGAGAGAAACAAACAGAAAGAAAACAACAGCAAGCAGAATATAACCACCTACACTTGAAAACTAAAAAACAGGCATGTTAAACAAATATGCATGTAATGGACTGCAGTAGGGGGTATGTAATAATGGGAAATAGGAAGTTTAACATATATGTCTCAACAAGACTTGTTGTGCTGATATATTGCTGATCAGAACCTATGACCATAGTATCTATGTCTGTCTGCAGTGACATAGAATACAGCTCAGGCCCCTCAGTCACTCCAGGAAAGGATGGCTCACATATGACTACTACTGGAGTGTGTGTTGAACAATACTGACTGTGACACTGCTAGGCCAGCTACTTCCACAGCTATATCATTGGACCAACAGCCTTTCTATTTTTAAACCTCTTCATAGCTATCCTTACTTCCCCATTGATACTCTGTTGCACTTCCTGATTCACCATACCCACAGCATTCAACCATCTCTCTCTCTCTCTCTCTCTCTCTCTCTCATTCTCCTCATTCAACAGCCCATCAAAGTACTGTTTCCATCTGCTCTTCACACTGTCCTTGCTTGTGAGTACATTTCCACCATTACCCTTTATCACCCTTATTTGCTGAACATCCTTCCTAGCCTCTGTCTAGCCAATATGTACAGGTCCTATCCTCCATCCTTGGTCTCCAACTTTACATACAACCCTTCAGATGCCCCATCCTTAGCCTTTGCTACCACTCTCTTTGCCATGCACCTCATCTCCCTATACTCCTGTCTACTTTCTTCATCTGTCTGACAATCCCACTTCTCCATCAGAAACCTCTTTCTCTGTATACTCCCCTGTACTCCCTCATTTCACCACCAGGTCTCCTTGTCCTCCTTCCTCTGTCCAGATGGTACACCAAGCCCAGTTCTACTCATCTCCCTTACTAGCTCTGATGTAGTTACCCAGATATTTGGTAACTCTTCACTGCCACACACTGCCTATCATAACTCTTCGCTGAACGAACCTCGCAATCACCCTTTAACAGTATCCACCATTTGCTTCATGGTGCTCCCTCACACTCCTCCCCCTCTTCTTGATCACCAACGTCATCCAACAGACCAACATTCCATGCTACCTAACTATATTTTCCACTGTCACCACTTTACAGTTTCCATTCCCCTTCAAACAGGCCCACCCGCATAGGAGATAATCCACCTGTGTGCATCTCCCTCCACTGTTGTGTGTCACCCTATGCCCCTCGGTCTTGTAAACATACATATTCACCACAGCCATTTCCAATCTCTTTTGCAAAATCCACCACCATCACACCTTCTGCATTCCTTGGCTTAACACCATACCTACCCATCACTTCTGCAACCCCTCTGTCCTCTTCACCAACTTGCACATTAAAATCTTCTGCAATCACCAGTCTCTCACCCTTGTGTGTACTCATCACCACTTCATCCAACCACTCCAAAGTACTCCTCTCTCACCCATCACACATGCAACTAACGAAGCATATGCACTAACAACTGTCATCATTACACCATCAATACCCAGCCTCATAAACATCACTCTACCCAACACTCTTATCACATCCAAAAACACCCTTGGCATAATGTTCCTTCAGGTTAACCCCAACACCATGTCCACCCCCATACACACCATGAGAGAACTATTTGTACCCGACTCTGTTACACACAGCCGTACCCCCCCCCTTCCATCTGGTCTCTTCCACACACAATATATCCACCTTTCCTCTGTCCATCATTATCAGTTAGCTCTTTCCCCATACCAGTCATACTTGCAACATTAAAAGGTCCTACCCTCACTACCACAGTCCTAGCCTTTCTCCTCTCTGGCTGCCATATCAGCGGCAGACATCCTCCAGGGTATGTCTGTGAATGCAAAAGCTACTGTACTATCAAATTACATACATGCGTTATATCAATATGAAGAAAGTGTCACTAATCTTGGCCCATAGCCCACCATGTATGTGCGGCGTCCTCCAGATGTTCTGCCCTAACAGGTTGACAGGAATGACTGGGCAGCAAGAGTGTAATTACAGTGCGTCATACTGACATAGAACAGAAATGTATAGCAGGTATTACCTGTGCATATGTATGTATGGGTAGGTGTACCTGGCTGCCTCATAACAACTGACATAGGATGCAAAATATCAGGTAAATAATCTGTACATGTTGTACACATGTGTAACCTTAGTTTCTGTGCATCCAACAGAGTTACACCTCTACAGTTACTGGTTGTGTCATTACCCTGACACAGACGTGTAGTGCAATAAGCATGAGTATCACATTGTAACTGTAGAGGTGGCCAACTGTGTTCTGACCCTGTGTCCATGCCTACTACAAACAGATATATGACCACCCACATAGCTGTATGGCCTCAGCAATACCTTACTTGTAAAACCTGTCTCCACCAAAGCAGAGTAAACCCCTTTGCTGGACAACAGCAATGCACAAAGCACATTATGTGATGCTATATTGGCTGTACAGGGCAAAGTAGGAGCAGCCACCAACTGGGAGGCATGTCAACCTTTGTCTGAATGAGCATATTAGGTCATAGGTGGATTACTGTACGGCTAACTATGAGTACAAATTGGACACATCCACTAAGGGCAGTCACAAGGCCATCTTCACATATGTCTGCAGTCTCAGAGGTAACAACCCAACCCACCCTGTAATGGTGTTCAATAACAGCACATACACACACACCATAGCTACAGCCAACCTTCTGCAGATAGGTTTAGGGCAAACATCACCCCCCCGGCTCACCATCAATATAGGTGGATATGCACAGCACATGCACCCCTCCCCTCATCATCATGGATCAGGTGCAAACTGCCTAATCAAAGTTAACAAAAGCAAGTCCCCCTGGGGCCTGATAACATTCTTGTCTGCATCCTACATGAACCCAGGCATATGCTTCTAGCTCCATTATACACTGTATGCAAGCAAAGCCTGAGCATCATTGACATCCCATCTGCAAGGAACACAGCCACTGTCATCCCCCTACACAAACGTGAATGATGAATAATGGTTTATGCAATGTACTGGCCCTTATTGGGGGGAAACATCCCACATCAAGACCAGGAGTACAATGCAAATTCATATAGTGCTGCTAGGTACAGGGGTATGATGTGTTTGTAAGTGGTGGCTAATGATAGTCAATATTCATGTGCTGGCTCTGTAAAGAACTATGGGCAATGTCTGAGGTCCTGTGATGTGTTTCCCTGTTTATGTCTTCCAGGTGCCATGCAGCGGCAACCACCTTACACTGATGTGGAGACAGCAGCCATCACAGAAGCTGTAATCTGAAACTATGCCATCCTTTTTGGCCGTAGCCAGCAAAATCTGCGAGAGCAGACTGCTCTGTGGGATGAGATCATCCACAGAGTGAACAACTTGGGCCACCATGAACGCACATACAATCAGGTCAGGCATAGAGCAACTGACCCGATACGTCATGGCCGGCAAAAGGCTGCTGCTGTAGTGAAGGACAGTATTGTTACTGGTGGGAGGCCAGCAGCACATGCCCCACTTAAGGTGAAAGAGGAGCTCCTTGCCAACCTTGGGGTAGCCCCCACACAACCTCAAACATGGGGAAACAGCAATTTGTGCAGGTGGGTGGTACGCAGGCAACAGGTGAGGAGCATCCAGGTAAGGCCAAAGTGTACATCAATGTAATGAGTTAGCATTTAAACTGTCTTCTATAGAGTCTCTAGATGCATATGTCAGTGTAAAATGGATTAGTGGGTGGGGTTTAGTAATGTACACAAGTGCGCATCTATGGTGAAGGACGGCAAATTGTGTACTATCATAGTGTGTACTGTACCTGTGCAGAAATGTAGCATTCATCTTGTACCAATGCCTAATGTGAATCTGCAGACTATACCTCTGCCTCACAACTACATATGTCCCTCTGGTCTGCACATGGGACAGCAGCCTGAAGCTGGTAAGTATGGGATTTTCCTGTTGTGGCTCACCTGTACCCCAGGCATGCTAAAGTTAATGCATGTGACCATGCACACAACTGTTACACTCAGCCATCTGGCAATATCTGCATGTTCACTTGTGGTGGTGTTTACTGCATTGCATCACGGATGGTCATCACAGGGACCTATTTGCAGGAGATGTCACATATCTGTAGCATACCTCACATCCTGTCATTGCAAGACATCTGGACAAAGACTGAAAAAAAATGGGGGGGACAAAGGCCCAAAACTAAGGTCATATTGTATAAATTAGTGGTATACGGTGCATATAAATGGTGTACACACCTGCTAGAATGCCAGGTGTTTGTAATATACAAAAATGAGAGCTCTTTAGACAATTTCAAAATACTGCCAACCTTTCATGTGACCTATAACCTGTACAATTCAATTGTAAAGCAAATAAATATGTTAGGGGAACAATAATGACACATAACAGTAGTGCAATAACCTAGATGCATATGTGTGCAAAGGCTGAAGCTACTACTGTGTTGAGGCAGCTTTCGATATAACTACAGCAGTACATCTTATTGGGTACACACCTGCCATCAATTACAGAAACTCTTTGATTAGCAGCATGGTCAGCTGTCCTACCAGGATTATCCTAACATATACCCAGTTGCCAGCTACAGCAACAGCCATGGTTCACATAGAGCTGATGAAGCTGCTAAGGGACCACATGTTCGAGATGTATCAGCCTGGAGAAGGATACCAAAACATTTCCACAGCATTGTACATACCATGGAACACAGTGCAGACAGTCATCAAAAGGTGGTGAAAATATACAGTAACATTGCAAAGGAGTGGACGTCCCACCAAATTGTATAAGAATACAAGACCAAAACTGGCCAGGGAGGCTGCCAGGAGCCCTACATCAACAGTGAAGAGTAGCAGGAATCTCCGAAGTACTGGGTATGTACTACATGTCACAACAATCTTCCATGGTCTCCACATGTTTTGGCTATAGGGTAGGGTTGGAAGATGACAGCAGTTCCTCACACCAAACAATATCCAGGCCTGGAGAAATTCTGAAAACAATACATCAGGTCTCCAAAAAGCAAGTGGGAAATTGTGTTATGGTAATATGGGATCACAGTTGAACTCTTTGACCAAATTCTGACAGGTTTGTTTGGCGCAGTAACACCACTGCACATCACCACAACAACACCACTCCCATGGTGAAGCATGGTGATGGCAGTGTCCTGCTTTGGGGTTGCTGTTCACAAGTTGGAACTGGGGCTGTAGCCAAGTTGGAGGGGATTATGAACAGTTCCAAACACCAGTCCCTTGTGGCTCCAGTCCTTCTGGTGTCTGCCACATAGCTGTGGATGGTGAGAAATTCCACCTTTCCACACAACAATGGCCAAACCATACATCCAAATCAACAAAAGGATGGCTTCACCAGAACACATCCAAAGTTATGCATTAGCCCAGGGGGAGTCCACACCTACGTCCAATAGGATATATGCAGGATGATCTGAAGAGAGCAGTGCAAGGGGATGCCCTTGCAATCTGACATAGCTGGAGGTGTTTTGCAAGGGAGAGTATGCTAACATTGGCAAGGCAAGATGTGCCTTGCTGATAGGCACCTTGCCAAGAGGACTGAATGTTGTGATTAAATCAAAAGGTGCTTTAACAGAGTATTACTTTAAGGATGTCCACACTCATGCAACCAGCCTATTGTACCTATTTTATTTACCATGTTACCTGTAACTGATGTGTATGTTCTTCAGTTGGATTGCACAGGTTATATGCCATATGAAATAATGGCAATGTTATGACCTGATTTCTGAGGTCTCGTGATATATCACAAAAATCTGGCATGTTGACAAGTGTGTGTATACTTACTATATCCACTGTAAGCTTGGGAGTTGTTTGAGTAACCGGCTTTGTTTTAACATACATGTACTGCAGATTATGCAGTCTGCACCTCAAATTAGGAAATTAATTAGTGGCACCAATACACAGGTCAATCCAGTACTGTATCAGACAAACACAAGAGTTATGAGGAGCAGATCAAACATATGAACCACACATCAAGACATTCAGCAAAACTCTGTACAGTTGGGAACTATGTTCTGTAGGAGTTGCCACAGTGCTATACAGCTGAACAGCAATAATTTATATGGGTGCAGTGTGTGCTAGGTGAAGAGCCATCACCTACAAACACAATTCATGTATCCTAGAGGTGCATATTAGTAGTAACAGTAATTGGAAAGGGCTGCACTGCATGATGCTGAGGGTCTGTCCAGAGTGTGTATGTTATTGTCTGACTGTGTGTCATGAATTTCCCCAGTCAGCTAATATGAGGTCTGTGTAATGCCTATGAGGCACCTCACCTGTGTGTGTGTGTGTGTGTGTGTGTGTGTGTGTGTGTGTGTGTGTGTGTGTGTGTGTGTGTGTGTGTGTGTGTGTGTGTGTGTGTGTGTGTGTGTATACCAGCAAACCTTATAGTGCAGGGAGTAATTTAAATATGTTGCTTTTGGTGGACATGGTGACTGCAGTCCCTCCCGCTCTGATTCTATCAGTGTCTCTGCAGACTCTGACCATGATGATACTCATATTGAGGCACAGGTGGGGTTGTCAGAGGCTGAATCTGTGCCATCGGTTGGCATACCACCATTGTCAACCCCATCCCCCCACAGAGTCATAATGCCCACACATACCCCGTCATCAGTGGCCACAGATAATGGACAGCTGGGGGTGGTGGCATGGAACAGGCTACTGTAGTAACTATGGCAAGTGAGGGTGTAGGCACTAGTCATACCCAGAGTGCTGGTAACATCCCACAAAGGCAGATGGGCAGGGATACTTGGAGAAGGATTGCAGTCCGTCATGGCCCTGTTGCAAGTGCCACAGCAGCAGTCACCAGATGCATGTTTCGGGCCATCATGGAGGCATAGGCACATAATGAATGTAATACCAGATATATACACAGGGTCACAGATGAGCACATCCCTGGTGTCCATGGTGATATTCGTGAACTCAATGCGGTCATCCATGAATGTACTGAGGTCATGGATAGATGGTGGGGGGAGACCTTGGCACTTGACCGTGGAATAGCTGTGCTTGAGCATTTGGTGGATGATGGTAAGCAACCATGTGGACATAGGGCAGCACCATGATCAACTGAGGGTCTTTGTGGCCATGCACCATCACGTTCCCATACTGGTAGTACCACCAGCACTGCTGAAGGGGGTGTGCTGTCCACACTACAATGCAGCAGGCCATGGGCACATGGTCCTGGCCAGTCCCAACAGGGACATAGTTTCAGCAGGCAGCAGTCACCATCGGGGAGTAGAATGCATCTCAACTCGGCCCTGATGGTGCCAGTGATACCCCTGGCAGGACCAGTTTCCATGTCCAGAGATGGTGAACTGTAAACCCTGCCATGTACGGCCCACAGCTATCCAAAATACCCCTGTGTAGGGCACCCACATGGTGTGACTGTATGCATACAAACACACACACACATCACCATCAGACAAGTCACCTCCACACACACACACACACACACACACACACACACACACACACACACACACACACACACACACACACCACCCCTGCACAGCCCATTTAATGAACACCCTTCCAAACACACACAGATATCAATCATATGGCCAGCCTAGGCTTCTGGTAAACCCACACAACACCCTATGCATATGATGATGTCGGTGTCACATCCCTGCCATCCATACCATCCATGCAGGGCCATGCTAATATGTGTCTAATGCACAGGGTGATTTTAGTAGAGTGTAGCTATTTAATGCTGTGTAAGGTGTTGTCATCTGGCATTTGTAATGGGTACACATCAGAGTGTGTGTGTACCTTTTCAGCCATGATGCATTATTGGTGTTAGTAACACTAAGTGAATGTGTTTTTACATGCTGTATTCCGTTTGTGTTCCAGGTGTCTATGTGTCAGTAGGATGTGGCTCTGCAGACATCACCAATGAGGGGTATGGCAGTGTCGTAATACATCAACCATGTCATAGCCAAGATACAGCTGTATCTGCACACATTTCCCAGGTCTGTATAACAGTTCTTGCATGTGCCTCACAGCTTTTAGGGCTGAGGGGTTGTATATAAGTCTAGGGTGGTTGCCTCAGCTCTTGTAGAGTGGACAATGGTAAGTGTGGTGGGTGGCGCACACCTCAGATTGCTAACGCCCTCAACCCCAGAGGATATTGTGTCGACCAAACACACACACACACACACAGACACACACATGCACACACATGCTCACACACACACATGGACAGAATCACAGTTGCCAGTGTTCTGTTTGGAACCCCTACCCATCAAGTTGTGGTACCACACTATTATGCGTTTATTGCAGGTGGCATAGGACAACTAGTGTGATGAGTGTTACAAGGTACCTGTAAAGTGAATAACATCACATGGCCTTGTGAGGTATGGCAGTGGTGGGTGTACTGGGTATGAGAGTACTCATAATAGTGTCACATACAAGTCTACATACTTACAAACACTGCTATACACACCAATCCATAGACACACACACACACACACACACACACACACACACACACACACACACACACACACACACACACACACACACACACTTGCCAGTTCTGACATTAGCAGACCAACCTATCTTGTTATTCATACCATACTATTCCATACTGTTGCATGGGGCTTTTAGGGCCAAAGAGTGTCTACAGATACCACTACAGTTGATGTGAATAGTGGACCTCATACAGTAGACCTAGGAATGTCTACTGTGAGTACCATGGCATAAAATATGAAACCATGCCCATCCAATGGATGTCATTTTCACACAAACACAAGATACTCTTTTCTCACACTCATTTGCCAGGACTGAGATTAGAACCACTACCTATCTATTTATTGTTATTACATTGTTATCATATTGTTACGCATTTATCGCATGCACCATGGAGGTTATGGGGTGACACTTCTCCAAAGGTACTTCTAAGGTGAGGGACATCACTAGGCCTTGCAAATTCTGAGAATGGGTGATGTACTGGGTGAGAGAGGCCACAAAATACTGTAACCTACACATATACACACTTACACACAATCATACACACATACACACACACACACACACACACACACACACACACACACATACATGCACACACACACACACACACACACACACACACACACACACACACACACACACACACATATTTGCCAGGACTCATATTAGAACCCTTAGCTATGCAGTAATTGGTATTATAGTGTTATGCAGTTACCGCACACACACCACAGCACTTATAGGTTGGGGAGTGTCCCAAGGTACCTATGTAATGAATAACATCTACAGCACTTGTAAGGTATGGCAATGGTAGTTGTACTGGGTGAGACGGGCCACCAACTACTTTCACCCACATGTTTACACACTCACAAACACTTTTACACACACTAATGCACACACACACATTTGACTGTACTGAGATCCATAGGTTAAAAGATTCATAGGTGTGTACTTGGCAAATGGTCATGGAGGCTTTACAAGGCTAGCCCATGGGAATACACTGGCATCATGCCAACTGACAATACTCCCCAGTGTGTCTACTGAGTATAGTCACTGGAGTGATCCCCAGTGTAGGTATTCCATTCCCCATCCATTCCTCCAGATTGCTCTTGAAGAGGGCCAGTGATGTGCCCTGCTTGACATGTATGTGACGTCTATTCCATAGCGTGGCCAGTCTCTGGGTTGTGCACCCATCCCTCCAGCATGTTCTGTTGATTGTGAGGATGAGGTTGCGGTATCTGGGCATGTTGTGTGGACAGATTGGTTTCTTCAGATGTAGCATTCCTGACAGGGTTGGGTCAGACATGGCTGTGTATGTCAGGCAGAGATCGCACCTACGTAGCCAATATGAGATAGAGATTTGTTGGAGTTGTTGGAGTCTGTCCATATGGGGAAAGTGTGTAGTACCTAAGATCCTCTTTGTGAGGTACATTTGCAGCCTCTCCTGTTGTTGCAGGTGTCCAGTGGGGTACATGGCAAATGTCATAGTACACATTGATTGGCCTACTGAGGGGATAGTAAAGGGAAACACTGTCATTTTACTTCCTGGATTCAACACCCTTAATCAGACGAAGTGACACATGGAAGGACGTTTGGAAGACAGTGGTACTGTGGTGGTCAACAGAGATCTCACTGTCAACCTGTGTTCCCAGTTCTCTTATACCAATATCAATGTTCAGTGGACTACTATCAATGTATTACTTTATGGGAATCATGTCATACCCAAAGGGGGTGGTGGCAATTCATCTGGCATTTAGCTTATGTCCATGGTACTGACAACAGTCATAGGTCTCAGAGAGGCATTTGTGAAGGATGTCAACCTCACGTGGGGGGGGGGTAATAATAGCACCCACCTTGTAGTCATCTGCAAACATTATCAGCCAGGGTGCCTTTATATTGGGCTGGTCCTCAGAAGTGTGGATCCCAAACATGAGGTGACCTAGGTC
>NC_056740.1:210410449-210427949 GCF_019279795.1 Protopterus annectens | reverse complement strand
AGTTAGTTGTACTATAGTGTTATGCAGTTATCACATGCACCACAGAGCTTATAGGGCTGATGCCTGACAAAAGGTACTTCTATGGTGACAGATATCTTCAGGACTGCTAAAGTAGGGCAATGGGAAGTGCACTGGGTGGGAAAGGCCTGTTAATTACTAGATCCTAAGGCCTGTTAATTCCTAGATCCTACTGGCAGTTCTCTAAGTATATGAGCATGCCCAGTGTGACCTTCTATAGTAAATGTGTGACTCTATATAAGGGGTTGTTGTACTCCAGTCCAGATTGTGTTGTGCTCAGCCATACTTCCCAACCTGTTGGTTCAGGATATCTGGAGATAGCCTATCAAAATGGGGAGACAATGGGTCATATGATGATTGTGACTATTTCTCTTAGTAATGTATGGGTTGCTAGTGTTACAGGATTTGTTTAGCAGACATCTGACATATATAACGTTTGCACTGTCATGAAATTGTTTCAGTACCTTATGACATACCTCCTCAGATCATCACAGTGATTTATCAGAGGAATACAGGATGAATGATGCAAACACCAATATTATAGGCCAAATGCTAGGCATTCTTGCACAATCTTACCTGTTGAGAGATGTGCCTACAGCCAATTGACTGCTGGAGGTGTGGAAATGGTCCAGAACCTTGGTGATATATTATAATGGTGGAATCTCTGTGCATTTCTGTTCTGGCATGGTTTGATTTCCAGTCCACGGTTGGGTAATATAAGTCAGGTAGGATCAGGGTGACAGGCAGACTTTGGATAGATCTGTAGGGAATAAGATATGTGAGGGGGTGTCCTGGGTCAGATATGTTGGCCTATAGCTGCCAGTACTTTGCATAGGGGTCTTCTCAAAGGTTGATTGCACGTGGAGGATCTTGTGTGTGTCAGAATGTTTGACCAGCTTGGAGGTGTGTGTGTGTCTCACATATATGTACGGCCCACCTCATTTGGCTTGGCTGGCCACATTTTGGGGTCAGGATGTTGCATATGATGAGTGATCAGGGAAGGGTGTGTTACTCCCCATGGCTGTGGGCCAGGGTTCTGTGGGTGTAGACATGTCACCATCTTGCAGGGTTAGGACTGCCTGCAATGGTGCATTCCCATGTTTAGACTCCGAGCCCTGCCTGTCGACTGTACAGAGTTTCACAGAATGTCCAGCTTCATGACTCATATATCTAGTTGGTTACCCAAGGGAGTGTGGTTTTCAAGAAAAAGTGTTTTCAAGTCACTCAGGGTTGAAGTCAGATATTACTGACAGTTGACATTGCAGTTTCAGACTACGTATCCTTCAGACATTCCATGCTAATACAATCATTCCATCAACTTTCCAACAGGAGGAGGAAGCTACTACATGACAGAGCAAAATCCCTAAAAGGGAAGGCATCTCTGATCAGTACTAGCAAAAAACTACGATCACTCATAAAATCATCCAAGGCCAACTTTGAGAGAAAAATCGCAAAAGACACAAAAGACAATCACAAGGCCTTCTTTAGCTATGTTAGAAACCTGGGTGGAAACTCCCAGATATGCTCAGAGTTAGTCCAAAATTATACAAAATACACTGAACCCACAGACATTGCCAACATTCTGGCAGACAGGTTCAGTGCAAATTTCTCCTCCCCCCCCCCAAAAGGAGAAATATCTATCCCAGCAGAGTGTAGCCTCCCTAACATCTCAGATGCCCAGGTGAGAGCCGCCCTCTCTAAAGCTAAAAACACAGCATCAATGGGACCGGACAGTTTCCCGGGCTGTGTGCTACATAAACTCCAAGAGGAACTAAACCCACACATAAGGCTGCTGTTTAATGTTAGCCTTAATACAGGATACGTACCCAAAGAGTGGCGTATGGCAACAGTGGTCCCACTCCACAAAGGCGGTGCTTCTACGGACCCTGGAAATTACCGCCCCATAAGCTTGATGAGCCTGGTCTGCAAAGCTATGGAGAGGATCATTATGGAACTCATAAACAAAGACATTGGGGACCTACAGACATTGGATCCTACCCAATTTGGCTTTGTCAAGGGCAGATCCTGCCTTTTGAACTTGGTCGACTTTTTTGAAACAGTCACTAAGGCCATTGATGAGGGTAAGGCAGTTCACACAGCCTACCTTGACCTTTCAAAAGCCTTCGACACAATACCCCACTCGGGCATCATAGACAAACTCACCAGCTTAAATGTAAACCCATATGTCACAAGATGGGTTGCAAACTGGCTCAAGGACAGAACCCACAGGGTCAGAGTTGCTGGAGCCATGTCAGACTCTAAGCCGGTCACAAGCAATGTCCCACAGGGCTCAGTCCTGGGACCCCTCTTGTTCGGCATTTATTTTTCCGAGGTGCAGGCAAACATAGGAGGATTGTGGCTGACAAAGTTCGCAGATGACTGCAAACTGGGTGCCATAATTGATACTCCAGTGGACACAAGCATCCTTCAGAGAGGCCTCATAGAAACGGATAATTGGTGCCGGAGCCATGGCCTTAAGCTGAACGCCAAAAAATGTATAGTCATACCCTTTGGGAAAAACAAGTTACCCACAAATTACCACATAGGTGGTAATCCATTAAGTACGGAAGAGGTAATCAGGGACCTAGGGACCCAGGTTGACAGTAACCTCTCATTTGACACTCACATTGCCAAAGTGGTTAGGAAGACCTTCTATATTGCCCACCTTATCATGAAGGGATTCACATCTAGATCAAGAGAGGTCATTGTGCCCCTGTACTCTTCTCTTATCAGGCCAATGATTGAGTACAATGCCCCATTTGGGATGTATCTTACCCGACACCTGCAGCAGTTGGAAAGACCCCAAAAGTTCCTCACCAAGAGGATAAAGGGTCTCAAACATATGTCATATGATGCCCGGCTGAAGAAACTCCAGCTCTATTCAGTCGCATACCGCCTACTCAGAGGTGATCTGTGCCTGACATACAAGGCCATGTTCAATCCGGAATTAATGGACATGCTCCACCTCAGAAAATCCAAATCCATCAGAGCCACGAGAGCAAGAGACTTGAACCTCAACACAGAAATAAATAGGACGTGCTGGAGGGACAAATTCATAACCCAGAGGCTCCCTACACTCTGGGACAGAATCCCAGTCCATGTTAGGCAGAGCCCCTCACTAACTCTATTCAAGAGAAATCTTGACGAGTGGATGGGAGATTGTAGGTTTACCCCGGGGGTCATCTCTGTGTCACTACTAGACAGAGGCACAGTAAACTAAACCCTAAATGGGCGTAGTATTCTCATCCTAAGGGGTGGTGAAAGCCACACACACTCTGGCTAGGCTTATAAATGCCCTAGGGCAGATAGCCTAGTATGAACCTATGAACCTATTATTAGAGTAGTATTTCAAAGGAAGGTGTTCTTCTCTTTGGACCTTTATCACTCCATTATTCATGGCTTTGTCCAGATTTCTGGCTCTCTGAGGCTGGCAGATTTGCTCCTAGTAGTTAGCAGCATGCCCTTTCTTTGCATTTTGTAGACTATGTTATGTTGGTGTTATGGACCCCATGACACTCCCTAAAAGGGCACTGTTGGTAAGGCATGGGCATTTGCCAGAGGCCTGTAGGCCAGGTTTGACAGATGCAGGCCATCTGCAGCAAGGCAGTGCATTCTGATGATCATATGTTCCCAGGGTGCCAGGCAGTGGACACCCCTGGGATGGCACCAGTAAGTTGACTGGGTGTTACTGACAATTGCTTTCTGTTCATGTTGAGCCATCACTCTAGTTGACAGCTGGATGCTGCTTAAGGCTAGGGACATGTTACTGCATTTCTATGGGACTATGGGTGGGGGGTGACACATCTGTACACAATATACATTTGCACAGACTGTGCTGATATTTGCTTAACATTTTGGTCCTATTTAGCATAGTGGTGTGCCCTATCTTTGAGACTACAGGCATAACAGTATAAACCACAAGTCAGATTTTTCTGGCATAAATATTTGTAGTTTCAGACTTCTTACCTTACAGAGGCATACTGCTGTGATATCACTGTGTAAACGTCTGTAGGTGGGAATTTCATGGATGTCGCCAAGTGGGGCCTTTGCCAGACATTTCTGTGTGGTTTTCTACAGCTGATCTGCTGGGTGAGGCTGGGGGTGAGTATGGGACTCCCACTTTGACATCCACGCATGTGACCTATGACCCCCCAGTTATTTGGTTCACCACATATACTGCAGTGGTATTTGTCAACTAGGATGGTACTGCATAGTGTGGGTAAGTCAGTACTGGGCATACACTTCCTGCTGTCCCACATAGCTGTCAGTTGTCTGCTGCTATCTCAGTAAGCCACCCCATTCCCTTGCATGCTTGCATCAATACCATAGGTATGCTATCAGAACATTCTACTCCACTCATTTATTGTTAAGAAGAATGACTTACCTTGTGCCTGAGACAGTTGTGAGGATGGTGCTTGAGGGCTGACTATGTCAGATGCACTGCTTCGTTAGAGATGGCTTGCACCTGTCACTCTTAGACTTTCAAATACTTGCCAAGGCCCTTGCCACCCCCATAGTGCCTTTTTTAGGCAAGGCTCAAAAGACAAACCCACCACCGTAAATAGCACAAGTAACAAAAAACTGAGAGTAATGCTACTCAATGCCAGAAGTCTAAACCTCAAAATGTATGCACTCGGGGCACTCCTCAGTATGGAGAAAACTGATATATGTGTAGTAACAGAAACCTGGTTTAAGGCTCCAGAGAGCACCCCAGCACTACCAGGCTACAACTCATACCATACATTTTGGCCACAGAACCCAAACTGAGATACAAAAGACAGGGGCGTATCCATATTCATCAAGGATACCCACACCACCAGGTTAGTGGCACACCATGATACTTCAGAGATCATCCACGTGCAACTAACAATGGGCAAAACTGCAATTCAAATTGTAGCTTGCTACAGATCACCTACCATGCCCCAGTTCTGGAAACACTGGGAAACATAAAGGTCCTACCAAACACCCTAATATTGGGTGAATTCAATTACCCAAACATTAACTGGGAGAACTGCTCAAGTACTAACTCCCTTGCCTAACCTTTCCTAGAATTTATAAACTCAAATGCCCTGGTTCAGCTGGTCAACACTCCCACCAGAGGTGACAACATATTGGACCTGGTCATCACCAACATGGGCAACCAGTGTTACACACCAGAGTTCAACCTCTCACTGGTTAGATTTGACCATAAACAAATCACTTTGGATATCCATATTCCGCCCCCACCCCCGGACAAGAAAGCCACCGTGAAAAACTTTTCAAAAGCAAACTTCATATTACTTAAGACCAAGGTGGAAAGTTTCAAAGCCCCCATGCTGAAGGATAACACTGTCTAAGTTGCAAAATCCTTTACTAATGCATTCTACGGGCAGCTACAAGAATGCATGGATCGTGCCATCTCAAGCAAAACCAAGACTCACTCCTCCAAGAAAAGGAAACCAGCCTGGTGGACTCCTGCCATAAACAAGCTATACAATAGAAGGAGGAAACTAGTACAGAAAAGAGTAAAATCCCAAGAAGGGAAGACATCCCTGATCAGTATCAGCAAGAAACTACGATCCCTCATATAATCATCCAAGGCGAGCTTTGAAAGAAAAATTGCCAAAGACTCCAAAGATAACCACAAGACATTCTTTAGCTATGTCAAGAATCTAAGTGGCAATGCTCAGATCTGCTCAGATCTGCTCAGAGTTAGTGCAGAATGGCACAAAATACACTGAACTGACCGATATCACCAACATCCTGGCAGACAGGTTCAGCGCAAACTTCACCCCCCCCTCACCCCCAAAAGGGCCCTTAACCATACCAGAAGAATGTAGAGTCCCTGAAATCACAGACACTCAGGTTAAAACAGCCCTCTCCAAAGCCAAAAACACAGCATCAATGGGACTGGACAGTGTCTCAGGCTGCATCCTACACGAGCTCAAAGATGAACTAACCCCTCACCTAAACACACTTTTCAAACTCAGCCTCTCCACAGGCTACATACCCATAGAGTGGTGCACAGCAACAGTTATTCCGCTCCACAAAGGTGGAGCCACAACAAACCCCAGGAACTATCGCCCTATAAACCTGACTAGCTTGGTCTTCAAGGCTATGGAGCATATCATCATGGAACTCAATAACAGAGACATTGGGAACCACCAAACACTGGACCCCACCCAGTTTGGCTTTGTTAAGGGCAGATCATGCCTCGTAAACCTGGTGGACTTCTTTGAGACAGTTACCAAGGCTATAGACGAGGGAAAGGTGGTACACACAGCCTACCTAGACCTCGCTAAGGCCTTCGACACCATTCCCCATTCTGGTATTATAGACAAGCTCACCAGCCTGAACATAAACCCCTACGTCACAAGATGGGTTTCCAACTGGCTCACGGACAGAACCCATATGGTGTGAGTTGCGGGAGCTTGGTCCAACTCTAAACCGGTTGCAAGTGGCATTCCCCAGGGCTCAATCCTAGGACCCCTCCTGTTTGGCATATACTTCTCAGAGGTACAGGCAAGCACAGAAGGACTATGGCTGATCAAGTTCGCAGATGACTGCAAACAAGGGGCTATAATTGACTCTCTGGCTGACACAGACATCCTCCAAAAGGTTCTCACTGAGACAGATACCTGGTGTCAAAATCATGGCCTCAAGCTAAATGCCAAAAAGTGCATAGTCATCCCCTTTGGAAAAAACAATGTACCCACAAACTACCACATAGGTGGTAGTCCCCTACATACGGAAGACGTAATAAGGGATCTGGGGACCCAAGTAGATAGTAATCTCACCTTTGATAATCGCATTGTCAAAGTGGTTAGAAAATCCTTTTATGTGGCCCACCTAATCACAAAAGGGTTCGCATCCAGATCAAAAGAGGTCATTGTGCCCCTCTACACGTCACTCATCAGACCCATCTTAGAGTACAACGCCCCATTTGGGATGTACCTTACAAGACACCTGCAACAGCTGGAAAGACCACAGAAGTACCTCACCAAGAGGATCACTGGCCTCAAACAGATGCCCTATGCAGTTCGACTGAAGAAACTCCAGTTGTACTCGGTTGCATACAGCCTACTCAGAGGTGATCTCTGCCTGACATACAAGGCCATGTCCAACCTAGAATTGATGGACATGCTCCACCTAAAGAAAACCTTATCCCCTCGAGCCACACACTCTAGGGATCTAAATCTCACCACAATAATAAATAGGACATGCTGGAGGGATAGATTCCTGTCCCAGAGACTTCCCATGCTTTGGAACAAGATCTCAATCTACATTAGGCAGAGCTCCTCGCTAACACTCTTCAAAAGAAACCTTACCAAGTGGATAGGAAACAGAAAGTTTACATTGGGGATCACTTCAGTGGCTCTGCTGGACAGAAGCACAGGGAACTAATCCAAGGGGGCGGCGAAAGCCAACACATTCTGGCTAGGCTTATAAATGCCTTTGGGCAGATAGCCTAGTACCCACCTATGAACCTATGAACCACACAGTACACTACCTATACATGGTAAGGTATGGGTGGTGTGATGTTTGGCATCCATTTTACTGTGTGTCCGAGACAGAGAGAGCTATCAGTCCCTCGGTCCCTTCACTGTCAGTGTATGTGCTATGTGTTGCCTCTTTGCCAAGGCCAGGGCATACTGGGCATGCCTCCATCTGCCTTCAGGGGCAGGGTTAGGATGTTCCTCCTTTGAGTCCCTCTCTGCCTGTGGACACCTTGGTATTAGTGGGGGGCTGTGTGGCCCTTCCCTGTTTTGTTCCAGCTGCAGCTGTTTCCACAGGATCATATTGTGTAGTATGGCACATACTATGAACATATGTGCACATGTAGCTGGAGAGTACTCAAGGCTCCACTGGATATGTCAAGGCAGTGGAACCATGACTTTAGCATTCCAAACACAAGCTCTATAATGATCCTGGTTTGTGCGTGTGCCTCATTATGGTGTTCTTGTGTGGGTGTGTGTGCATTTCTAATGGGTGCCATCAGCCACGGCTCCAGTGTGTAGCCAGCATCCCCCACCAGATGGCCATATAGGATGTCCCCACTGGCAAATGCCTGGTACAGCTGTGACGAATGCCAGATGTGGGAGTCATGATAGCTTCCAAGGCTGCCAGCATACACATTCATGATAATGCCCTGGGCATCACACATGATCTGGCAGTTGATGGAGTGGAACCCCTTGTGGTTTAGGTAGACCCTACCTCGGTCACCAGGTGGTGCTTTGATGTGGATGTGAGTGCAGTCTATGGCACCCAGTACCTCCAGGTATTCTGCTACATGGTAGAAGAGATGCATATTGCTGGTCCTCTCCTCACGGGTGCTGGGGAAGTAAATGTGCTCAGTGGCACGTGGTTGCATGGCATCCAGGAACTGGTGGAGTATCCTGGACACAGATGCCTGTGAGACCCCCATAATATCCCCAGTTGGTCTTTGGAAAGTACCTGTAGCTAGTATTCTTAAGGCTACACATACCTTGGTATCCACTGGGATGGGTTCCCCTCTGTTGGTTCTGGGTCTGAGGCAAGACCAGCACAGCTTAATGAGTTGCTGAAGTATGTCCCTGTCCACCTTGTAGTGCTCTACTATCTCCAGATCATGTAGCCCCTGATAGGTTACTCTGGGTCTGAACACTATTCTCCTCCTCCTCGGTCTGAGTCAGTTGTCAGCATTATCCTCATCAGCACCCCCAGCCTCTTCCACATACTGATAGATCAAAGCGACAGCAGCCTCTAACATTTTTGTAGTTTTTTTCAGTTAAAATTCCCCTGTATGTGTACACCTATGGTGCAAAGTATGTGGGAAAAACCAGACTGGAAGGTGTTTGCATAGTTTATAGTAATGTGCTGAAGATGCTGCCTGTGTGATTGGCTGATGTTGAGACATTCCACCTGCCAGCTATTTTACTTGTATTTGAGTGCCTATAGTTTGCTATTTCCATTTTTTTTTCTTTTCCCCTTCCCATTTCCACCCCTTTTAAGCTCCGAGGCATCGCGTGCAAACCCGCTACCTAAATGTAAACAGTGCTGCTGCTATTTCTATTTTTTTTGTTTAAGTCCCAGTGCGTGCCGTGCACACCTGTTTAGCTAAGGTAAACACATTTTCCACCAAAAGCAGCTTTTCACCAATAAACTTGTAAAAACAAATAAAGAAAATAGCAGTGTCTTCTTAGGTTATCACACCTTAATAAAACAATAAAATTACCTCCAGTTAGCGCTTTTGTCTCACCTCTACAGAGACTTCTTCAGACTGAGGTTAACTTCTACAAAATTCCATTTTAAGGCATCAATTATCACATGGTTTAAACTCATCACATGGTACATTCACTTTAAAATGTCACTTCCTCTTACTTCCAACTTCCAAAAAGCTAACTTTGTAAAAATCCTACAAAAAAGTTAAGAAAACTTTATACATTTCCTAAAATACTTAATACATTTGAAAACATTTAAGAAACACACTTTCACCAACATACTATATTTTTAAAAAGTATTACTAATGTTTGAGCCTCTTTCTTTTCAAATACATAAATTCCTCCCTATCATTTAAACCTGGTGGGAAGCAGGCATTAAGTTTGACCTGCCATAAGTATTGTAGCCAACCCAGCTCTTCTTCTATATTCATAACAGTAGTATCACTAGGAAGAGCCTCTGCTACCAAGAATTTATACTCTCTTTTACAATTTTTAACTTATAATATTTGCTTAAAGCATTCTTTTCATCCCCTCTCTGTATGGCATATTTATGCTCATAAATCCTTTTATATAGCTCTCTAGTTGTTCTGCCAATAAAAAAGGATTTACAATCCAGGCAGGTTATTAAATATACATTTTTCGAATTACAATTAAAAACACCTGGAACTATAACTACATTCTTACCCATCTTTATTTCTGAGGAATCTGCGTATAGAAAGTTGCACATATTACAATTAAAGCATCTTATCATCCCTCTCTTATTTGCTGCTTCCTTTGGTTTATTTAGTTTAGTTTGAAAGAAGTTCTTATAACTTTTAGCCCTGTTCTGCACAAACTTTGGTTGTTCACCTATTTTATTAATTATTTAACTATTTGTTTTAAGCACTCCCCAATTATGATCTATCACATTTTTATTGCTCCTGAATCTACACTATTTTGTATGGTCATTGCTGTTCTATACTTATATTGTGTCATACAAGATTTATTTCTTATTTTACTTTTTTCTCTCATTTCTATTTGTTCATGTAATATTTTCATTACTTCTTTTTCTGAATATCCTCCAACTTCCATCTTAGAACAAAAATCTTTTGCCTCATTTAGAAAATCTTCATCTTTATATGTTAAGCTACTTATTCTACTTAACTGTCCCTTTATTGTATTCATTTTAGTTTTCTTGGGGTGCAAACTTGAATAGTGTAAATAACTATTATTCTGAACTTCTTTCTTATAGATTTTAGATACCAAACTTTCTTTCTGTTTATATACTGTAACATCTAGATAATTAATTTCTTTCTTATTATAATTGTGTGTAAAAGTTAAATATGTATACACATATTCATATACTTAATGAACTCTTCTAGTTTGTCCAGCGTTCCTCTCCACACCATAAAAACATCATCAATAAAATTCATAATCTTAACTATGTATTGTTTATACTCACTTTCTAATACATTTGCTGCTTCCTAGCCATTCATGAACATATTTGCATAGCTGGGTGCCAGGGCTGCACCCATCACAACCCCATTCATTTGTACATAGAATTCTTCATAAAAAAGTAGTTTATTTCAGTACTATACCTATCATTTCCATTATTAAGGCTACTGTATCTGCTGAGTATTTCTTTGATTTCAATAATTAAATTCTCACAGTTTCCATCCCTTCTTCATTGGGGATGACTGTGTAGAGAGATTTTATATCCAATGTTACGAGAAAGTCCTCTTCTTCTACTTTTATTTCTTTTAATTTATTTAGGAAGTCAAAACTATCTCTTATATAAGTTTCACTTACAGAGACTACTTTTTGCAAATGCTTATCTACATATACTGACAGGCCCTCGGTTTTGCTAGCTGCACTGGCTACTATGGGTCTTAAAGGAGGGTTGTTAAGGTTTTTATGAGTTTTGGGTATTCCTGATATTTTACTTATTTTGGGGTTAGTTGTCAATAAACTCTTCCTAACTCTCTCATCTAACCTACCAGTTAGGAACCATTCTTCAATACATGCATCTATTAATGCATACCCCTTTTTTACTTCTCTCATATCAATTTTCTTATAATATTTAACATCTGTCAGTAATTCCTTCATTTTGCTTTCATAGTTGGCCCTGTCCATTGCTACCAAGGACCCACCTTTATCTAATTTTAACAGCAGTAAATCAGTTTTATCTAACAAATTGTTAAAGCATTCTTTTTCTTTCATAGACATATTAAAATAATTATATTTAGCCTTCTTTTCTAATACTTCAATTATCTGTGCTTCACATATGCTCAAAAACATTTCCACCTCCTTACATAAAGGAGGATTGTAACACCTTGGTTTGTAAAGTAACACATCACTTCTTTCATAATTTTTCAATATCACATCAAAATTTAACAATCTGACATTGTCTCTCAGGCCATTTATTGTCTCTGCTTTATTTGCTCGTTGAGCTGGTGCAAAGTTCCATCAATGCTGAGAGCTAAGCATTCTTGACTTGAAAAAACATAAGTGGATAAATTAATAATTTTTAAATTTACTGTACCTATGTTTTCCACGACTGTTTTTTCTGTCTCCAATACTTCTGATTTCCTTTCCTCACAAAGCCGTTTTTTGGCTGCCAGTTATTTTTAGATTTATTATGTCATTTCTCTGCTGTTACCTCGGCCCAGGCTCTTTGTCCTTCATTAACTCTTTGATAGATATCCACAGCTTGTCGGCTCTTTACCGAAGGCATACTTTGTTTTTCTGCCCCCCCCGTTCAACATCTTCCGATATCTCTCTCAATTGGGGACTTGCCGTTGCATTGTTACAGTTCCCATTATATTCTAATGGATTTTTTGTTGCTCCAAACTTGTTCTTTTTCCTTGCGCCATACTCTGTTAACCTTATTTCGTTGGTTTCTTTACTATTGAAGTGTTCTGACCTCCTTAAGGCGTTGGTTTCCACTTCCTATTGGTGCCTCTCACTCGTAGCTTCATTCACTTGTACGCAATTGCGTAAATGTAGTCCATAGGCTGCTGCCCAGAAAACTAAAATGAACATAATAAAGGGACAGTTAAGTAGAATAAGTAGCTTAACATATAAAGATGAAGATTTTCTAAATGAGGCAAAAGATTTTTGTTCTAAGATGGAAGTTGGAGGATATCCAGAAAAATAAGTAATGAAAATATTACATGAACAAATAGAAATGAGAGAAAAAAGTAAAATAAGAAATAAATCTTGTATGACACAATATAAGTATAAAACAGCAATGACCATACAAAATAGTGTAGATTCAGGAGCAATAAAAAGGTGATGAATCATAATTGGGGAGTGCTTAAAACAAATAGTGAAATAATTAATAAAATAGGTGAACAATCAAAGTTTGTGCAGAACAGGGCTAAAAGTTATAAGAACTTCTTTCAAACTAAACTAAATAAACCAAAAGAAGCAGCAAATAAGAGAGGGATGATAAGATGCTTTAATTGTAATATGTGCAACTTTCTATACATAGATTCCTCAGAAATAAAGGTGGGTAAGAATGTGGTTAGAATTCCAGGTGTTTTTAATTGTAAATCGAAAAATGTTGTATATTTAATAACCTGCCTGGATTGTAAATCCTTTTTTATTGGCAGAACAACTAGAGAGCTATATAAAATGATTTATTAGCACAAATATGCCATACAGAGAGGGGATGAAAAGAATGCTTTAAGCAAACGTTATAAGTTAAAAAATTGTAAAAGAGAGTATAAATCCTTGGTAGTAGAGGCCCTTCCTAGTGATACTACTGTTATGAATATAGAAGAGCTGGGTTGGCTAGAATACTTTTGGCAGGTCAAATTTAATGCCTGCTTCCCACCAGGTTTAAATGATAGGGAGGAATTTGTTATGTATTTGAAAAGAAAGAGGCTCAAACATTAGTAATACTTTTTAAAAATATAGTATGTTGGTGAAAGTGTGTTTCTTAAATGTTTTCAAATGTATTAAGTATTTCAGGAAATGTATAAAGTTTTCTTAGCTTTTTTGTAGTATTTTTACAAAGTTAGCTTTTTGGAAGTTGGAAGTAAGAGGAAGTGACATTTTAAAGTGAATGTATCATGTGATGAGTTTAAACCATGTGATAACCGAAGCCTTAAAAAAGGAATTTTGTAGAAGTTAACCTCAGTCTGAAGAAGTCTCTGTAGAGGTGAGACGAAAGCGCTAACTGAAGGTGATTTTATTGTTTTATTAAAGTGTGGTAACCTAAGAAGACACAGCTATTTTCTTTATTTGTAAACACATTTTAGCAGAAATGGCTCTCCCCTGGATGTGAACACAGTCTTCATTTCATGGAGTAAGACATTACAGCCTCAGACACACACCCTTGCTTAGATGTGCTCAGCTAAGTGCAAACTTGGGCAACAGAGCTCCAATGTGCTTACAGCATGCATGACACACACCCTTTTCATGTTAACTGCTCCTCCTGCCTACACTATCCTGTTCTAGCACCTACACAGTTAGGTGCAGTGTATCGACTTAGAATATTTTGTGATTCAGTAAATTTCTTCTCATTTGCATACCCCACTGCCTTAGTCCATAGTTACTGCTTTGACACAGAGTCTTTCCCCTTGACAACCAGTGTTCCCTGGTAATGTTTTGATTCTGCATGCCATTGCCTATAATGGCAAAATGCAGATTTCCCCTAAAATTGAATTTTAATTTTTTTTCGGTGCAATCTCATTTGGGGCCACTGCCCTATGCTTAAACAGCCGAGATCGGCCAAAAAAAAAAAAACTTTGATTTTTTATTAAACACTTTCCCATGCCAATGGCCATATATTTGGCCATTGGCATGCCTAAAGTTTATAATACATGCTTTTATTTGAGCTGTCATGCCTCCGTTTTGTTATTTGTTTGGTTAGTAACCAAAGACATTTCTGCAACTAGTATTGTTCCTGCACGGATGCCTGCCTGCTTCCTGAACTGCTAATTCACCTCATTTGCATGGTTTTCACCAGCAAATGAGGTAATTAGCATTCTGCATGGCTTTCCATGCAGAAACAGTGTTGGCAGGCTCGTGCACATCAGATCGACTGTTTCCTGGATCGCTCGGTGGCCATATTCTGTGCAGGAGCGACTACACTGTTCCTGCATGGAGATCTTTGGTTAATGAATCCCACAGTTAGTGTTTGTAGGAAGGTGTAATTGAAGCATGCATCTGCTTCATCTAGGAGCATCACTCTTATTCCAATTGTAGTGAGACAGTGCTGTAATAAATGTGTTTTTGTCAAATTTGGTTAAATTGCATACTTGTTTGTAGATTATTGTTTGGGTGAACCATGTTGTTGTCTGATTATACAGGTTGGGATGTGGTCACTTATAATATTTTGTTCTATGCAACTAGAATATTTTATATTATGGGGATTGTTTGTTAATATCCAGTCCAGTGTGGACTAACTGCTATTGTTTTTGTTGATTCTGGTGGTGGAGCTTATTAGTTAGGTAACGTCAAAAAGGTGAATAGAGTCTTTGGGGTTGCTGCTGTTTATGGATTGCCAGTCTATATTTAGGTAACCTAAGAGGAAGGTTTCTTGCAGGATATTGTCAGATATCCAGTGTAGGATATTTTCGGCTATAGTAAGTGTAGGATATTTTCAGCTGTGGTAATGTTGCCTCGTGGAATGTATACTGCTAAGATACATATAGATTCCTTTTGGTTGATTTTGAGGTATGCAATTAGAAGTTCAGCATTATTAAATTTTGGAATATTTAGATGGGCTGGAGTTAGTTTCCTAAGTTGTTTTAATAAATAATAGCAATAACCCTGCTCTTTTAAGAGTTCTGTCCATTCTAAGTATGTTTAAACCTGGGGGAAAATTTCATTGCCAGTTGTTTCTTGTTTAAGCCAGGTTTCAGTGGCAATTAGAATGTCTGGGGAGTAAAAATCTAGACATGCATGGATATCATGAATTTTGAAATGTTGAAAAGAATGAGGTTAGTTTCATTACCTGATTTGAAAATTGTGTTGGGAGCATCAGAAAGTCTCTCTCTCTCTCTTTTGTTTTTTCCCGGTTAGGGGTCGCCACAGCGGATCACCTTGTCAGCTCATGATTGGCAGTGGAGGGTTTTTTTTACGATGTTGAGTTGCCAGCCCAGCACCCAACCTTCCACAAAAGGCACACACATGCATGCACTCATGCCTAGGGTCAATTTTAGCATGTCCAGTCCACTTGCAGCATGTCTTTGGGGACGTGGGAGGAAACCAGAGTACCAGGAGGAAACCCACACGACCACAGTGAGGACATGCAGACTCCATACAGAAGACACCCCAGCTGAAGATCGAACCGGAGAACCTCTTGCTGTGAGGTGGCAAAGATAACCGCTGCACCACCGTGGCCGTCCAGCATCCGTTGGGAGTGTCAGAAAGTAATAGGTTGGAATTGGTGGGTAGTTGATGTGTAGGTCGGGGTTAGGGTGAATATCTCCTAGTTTCAGGATGGAGGTGGGGTGAGTAGACATATGGAGGCATTTGTATTTGTATCTGACTTTCAGTACTGCTTATAAACTGCTGTTCTTAACTTTAATGTATCCATAAGAGAACAGATCTGAGCATGTATATTGGTATAGAGAAGGAGAAATACTGAGAGAAAGAGAGTGTGTGATGTAATTTATGTGTGTTTGTGATGCAGCTGAGATATGATGTGGGAATATTATGGTAGTTAGTGAAGTGAGCTAGTGCTGTGAGTATACAAAAACAGTAGAAATTGACTTGCTGTCATTGTGACTTGAGATGGTGAGAGTTTAGATGGTTGGTTGAAGAAGGTGGAGGTTTAGTAAGATGATGGCTGTGTCATATATTAATGATATGAGTATTATGAGAAATGGAGAGAAAGAATTATGATACAGGGTTGGGAGATATTTGCAGGGTAGTATATAGATAGTTAATGCAGTCGAGGGTGGTTAGGTTTGTGCAGAAAGCTGTATGGTATGAGCTTGTGGGCAGGGAAGGTGAAGAAGTGGGTAGTGCAGGGAAGAGGGAGGAGACCAAACGTGAATTGATGAGAAGGATAGTAATCCAAAGTAGTAGTAGTAGCTGTAAGTATTTTGGTGTGTGTGTGTGTGTGTGTGTGTGTGTGTGTGTGTGTGTGTGTGTGTGTGTGTGTGTGTGTGTGTGTGTGTGTGTATATATATATATATATATATATATATGTATATTTACGTATCTGTATATGTAAATATTTGGTTTTATTATCATCTACAAGTGTGTGTGTGGGTGTGTGTGTGTGTGTGTGTGTGTGTGTGTGTGTGTGTGTGTGTGTGTGTGTGTGTGTGTGTGTGTGTGTGTGTGTGTGTAAATGGATAGATGGATGGATGGATGGATGAATAAAGGATAAAGGTGTTGCTAAGCGGGAGTGTGTATGGAAAAAAGTGAGTTGCGAGATATGTCCCAACCTAATGACAGCTTATGAACACCACAGTGGCTTTTTGGTTGAGGTGAGGCATGCTTTATCTATATCAGCTCAGATGTACTCTTACCTTTATAAAACAATAAGCCTGCCTGGTTCCTTCAATAGGTAGCCACCTGCCCATGGGTAGGTGCTGTTAATGTCGTGAGCCTAGACCCCTCCCTTAGCCCATAGTGTCAAACCCATACTCTCCCTCCTAACCCCTCCAGTACCACTCCCACTAATCAGGCACAGGCTGCTTGAGACAGTCAAGGCTTCATCCCTCTATGCCATGAGGATGTTCTAAGTTGCATTAGATTATTAAGTGAAAGGACTCACTTTAGTGTAGCCTTAGCAGTACACCTTCAGTCCAAACTGAAGTTGCACCATAACAGTAAATTCTTTTTACAACATGATAAGGTAACCCTATATGTTTATCCCTTATGAGTGATTATGTAGAGAGTGGCCTGGTATATAAAAAAAAACAGCACTAGTTTAAAAGTATTTACCTATTACAGGCTGCACAAGTTACAAATTAGTGTCTAATTCAGATGCAGTAAAACATCTAATACGAGATGCATTCCATCTGATGTCTTTTCTGACCAGCAGCATAACACCACCTCCAAATCATGTTGTCATTAGAAAAAGTAGTGATTTGCTGGGGAGGAGAACATAAATAACTCATGTTTTAGCTATGGTATAGAAATGGCACCAATATTGTATTGATTTTGCTAGGAACACACTACAGGCATCATACATTCACTGTTAGGACTACTTAAGTTAATATTAGTGATAGAGAGGTAAGTTCCAGGGCTTGTATTCTTCTTCTGTCAGCTTTTCCTGGATAGGGGTTGCCACAGCAGATCACCTGTCCGCTCATGATTGACAGTGAAGTTTTACAGTGTCAAGTTGCCAGCCCAGC
>NC_056740.1:210395449-210402949 GCF_019279795.1 Protopterus annectens | reverse complement strand
AAAGGACCATTGAGTTGCCTAACCTAAATTCCAAGTTGGCCCTAAGTGTAGTCCTATATGAAAAAAGTAGCCAATAAGGTTTGAACAATGATAGAGCAAAATATTTTTGCAGTATGAGGTAAGTGAATCTTTAAAGTTTATTACTTGTGTAATTTGTCTCAGAGAGGGAGGTTATTCCATAATTCAGAGATGTGTTAAAATATAAAGGTTCCACAAAGGAGTTACGAACATTATGGTTGGAGGCAAGATACTTCAGGCATTTTCTCTAAGATCTTTTGGTAGCCTGTACCACTGAAGGAAGTTAGTATGAAATGGATATTTATGTGGTTGGTAGAGGATCCTCTGAGCTAGTTTTAGTGAAGTAAGGAAAAAGTAGTTGGGGAGCTTACTCCAAATTAGTTTTTTTGAGTGTGATACAGTGATGGGATTTGTGGGGCATGTTAACTGCAAACTTGGCTATTTTATTATAGCACTCTTCAATTTGTGATAGTCATTTTAGAGAAGATGGGGAAGTATACATAAGAGAAGGTAACAGATAAGTGACTACAGTGGTTATGCAGGAATGATCAGTTAAATAGGGTTTGGCTCTGTACTGGAGACCTAACTTTAGTGAGTTTTTGAATGGTGTAGATCAATATGTGTGTATATACCTTTAAGAAGCTACCCAAAGGCTAGCACAAGTGTATAAATACTGAGTACATGCAAGCCTGACTGCCATTTTGTAGTCAGCTGTTGAGATGTGAACATGCATGCATGTATGTAAGGTATATCTATTAACTAGTTTGTTTGTATTTAAAGATGCTGTTATCCATCTTGATGTGTTTCTATGTATTAAAGCATCTAAACGAAATCCCAAGCCTTCCTGTCATATGTGTTAGAGATGAATGAGTGACATGGTGCCAGAAGTGGCATGTCTAAAGGGAAGAACCAGCATATCCAAAGTGCATGAAGTTATAGGTGGCTTGGCTAAAATGACTTAAGGCACTTGCTTAGAACTGGAGAAATATAGACGAGTGGATCATCTCTAAAATGTGCAAACTTCACAAAACAGGTCAGAAACGAATTTCAGATATTAAAACTTGCTCAGCACTATTTATTTTTTTCGTAAAATATGAAATGGGGCATACAAAACATTCTAAATGATATTTGCATAAACCAGTATATATATGATATTGATAAAATATTCAAATTACTATGAAAAATATTTGAAATAAAGTCCAAATTGCATAAAATGAATAAACTAAAGGGAAACGACCGCATTTTTGCAAAGTATGTATTTTTTTGTATTAAGCAAAGATATTCAAGTTATTACAAGTGTATAAAGTGTTTGAATGTTTGTACAGTGTTACAATAAAGTTATTTCTCAAAGTACAGCCATTACAGGGCATATTTTGCAAAGTATAGCCATTACAAGGCATATTTCGCAGAGTACAGCCATTACAGAGCATATTTCATAAAGTAAAGTATTTTGAAGAGTTTATTGTGCATATGAATGTTGATAAAAGCTCACAGAACAGTTTGTTCGTACATAATTACAAGGGCCACATTTTCAGTGTGTTTGTATATACTTTGTGTGTGTGGCAGATGTCTTTGACAGTAATATTGCTGAGAATTGGAGAGTGTTTGAGAGTACAACATTTTCATACAGGCTGCATTTTCAGATAAAGATGAAAGTACAAAGGCATTGATTCTACTTAATTTAGCTGGGTCAGAAGCCATTGAAAGAGAATGCGCATTTGTGTATGCACCTGCTATCTATACAGGAGAGAGGGAAAACCATCATATTGTTGTACCAGCTGAGTCAAGGGAGGGCCCAGAGGGTTTAAAACGTAAATTTAGAGAAATGTGTAACCCCCCAGACAAATATTACAATGGAAAGGCACTTATTTTACACAAGGAATCAAAAGTCTGGTGAAACTTTTGCAGCATATATAACTGACCTGAGAAATAAGGCTAAAACGTGCAGATTTGGTTACTTAAGGGATGACTTGATAAAAGACAGACTTGTGTGTGGTATAAAAGATAATGCTGTGAGAAAGATTTTGCTTCATGACAGTGATCTAACTTTGAATAAGGCCATTGAGATTTGTCAGATATCCGAGCTCATAGAAAAGTACACAAATATGCTTACAAATGAGAACAGCTCTGGAAGGCACAGTGATAAAGCTCATGTTGATAGTATGCAGCACGTGATTAAAAGAAACAGGTCCAAGCACATGGCAGCAACTGTAACCCCTGCAGCACTCACTGGCAAACCCCAGAACATTCTAGCACATTCCAGAGTTTACAAAGTCTCAGTGACGCAGAAGAGTGAGTCAGCAAACTCAAAGCATGGGCCCCAACCCAGTTTCATTGCCAACTTTTGTAACTGTGGTGGAAGTCATGAATCTGAAAGGGAGAAATGTTTAGCTTTTGGTCAATAATGCCACAAATACACGGAATCACTTCAAAAGATTTTGTAAATCAAAAGGCCTAGATTCTTTTATTAAAAGGGAACGTTTTAAGATAAGAGTTGATCAGTTAGATAGTGGCAACCCTACTCTTTATGTTGATGTTGTCAGTGCTTCATGAAACAGTTAATGCAGTAGATTTAAGGGCAAAGAATGAGGTATTTTATACTGTTTGGATAAATGGCAAACCCACAGAGCTCAAAGTTGACATAGGTTCCAAGTACAATGTTTTGTCTGTAGAAACTTTTGGTAGAGTGTGTCATGGTAAAAGGCTTGATTTGGCAAGGTATGTGAAGCTCGTTGCTTATGGAGGTGAAGAAAGTCATACTGTAGGCTCAGTAGTGCTTTCATGTTACTCTGCTGGAAGAAGCCACAACTTATTTTTTATGTGGTCAAGAGGCACATCCAGTCATTATTAGGGCTTAGAGACAGTTTGAAAATGGGACTGCTTTCATTTAACAAGAAGTCCCATCATGTTAGCTTGAAAGACCACTACTTTAATTTTGCCCAGTACATTTTTTCTACCTATGGTGATCTTTTCGAAGACAAATTAGGAAAGCTTCCAGTTGTGTAATCCACGAAGTTAGATGCAGAGGTCTGTCCAGTTATCAGGCCAGCAGGTAAAGTTGCAATAGTCATGCAGGACAGAGTCAAAGCCAAGCTAGATAAAATGTTGTGACAAGGTGTGATTTGTCCAGTTGAAACTCCAGCTGAATGGGTATCTTCCATGGTGATAGCTCATAAGAAAAGCTCAGACAACATCAGAATATATACTGACCCACGAGATTTAAACAAAGCACTTAAAATACCTCATCCTCCAATGTGCACAGTCAAAAAAGTCACAGTTTTGATGCCAAATGCCACTATTTTTTCCTGTCTTAGATGCAAAGATTTCATTTTGGCAAATTCAGCTTGATAAGAAATCATCATTGCTCACTACTTTCTGTATTCCATTTTGCAGGTACAGATTTTTGAGAATGACATTTGGGATAAATTCTGCAAGTGAAGTCTTTCAACGTGCACTGGAGCAAATTTGTTTCTGGGTATACTTGTGCTATTATAGTAGACAACATACTAGTAGGGGGGTCACGATGAAGCAGAGCATGACATAAACCTCAGAAAAGTTTTAGAAAGGGCACATCAAGTGAATTTTATGCTCATCCCACACAAATGCAAATTCAGGCTACAAGAAGTTAATTATGTTGGTCATTCATTTACTAGTATGGGCCTACAATCAGACCCTTCAAAGCAAACAGCCATTCTCAAGATGCCAGCTACAGACAATGTTCAACCCTACAACATTTTCTTGGCATGGTCAACTACCTAGGCAAGTTCATTCCCGACTTGAGCCAACTTTCAGCACTACTCATTTCCTGTGATGCTTCAAAATTTGGTCTTGGTGCAGTCATTATACAAGAGGATCAACCTGTTGCCTATGCACTGAGAACTCCTAGCCAAACTGAAATGCAGTACACCCAGATCAAGAAAGAGCTTTTGACAATTGTGTTTGCATGTTCGAAGTTCCATAATTATGTTTACGGTAGACCTATCCAGATCAAAACAGACCACCAACCTCTAGTCACTATCTTGAGAAAGCCAATGCATTTAGCTCTAGAGAGATCACACAACCACTGATCTAGTTTTACAAAGGCTCAACCACTTTATCAATCAAGGAAGGCCATTAAAGCAATCTAATTTACCTCAGGATGTGCAACCTTATTTTCCATACAGAGAGGAGATTTTGTCTTTGCAACCAGAGTACATTACTATCTTGCATCGTGGTCACCCAGGAACCAAATCTACCAAAAGACGGGTGAGAGGACTAGTGTTTTGGCCTTCTATGCCACAAGACATTAAGAGAGCACTTTCATCTTGTTCAGTGTGTAATAGTACGAAGCCACATCAACAGAAGGAACTACTTCAGCTTATCCAGATTTCAGAACTACCTTGGTTGACAGTAGCCCTAGACATCTTCGAGTGGAATGGTCAGCATTATTTGGTGTTAGTAGACTCTTACTCCAACTGTTTCAAGATTGGCCAACTTCCTAACCTAGCATCCGGTACTGTCATTACTAAGATGAAGCGTCATTTTGCTGTACATGGTAGTCCACACAAAGTTATTTCTGACAATGGCACGCAGTTTACAAGCCATCAGTTCAAAAGATTTGCTGAAGAATGGGACTTTACTCATGTCACAAGTAGTCCTGAGTACCCACAGTCAAATGGTTTGGCAGAATGTGCAGTTCAAAGTGCAAAGCAGTTACTAGAGAAGTCAAAATGAGATAATAGTGATGTTTTCATAAATCTCTTGAATCACAGAAATGTTCCTCATGATAAACATCTTGGTTCACCTGCTCAGAGACTTCTGTCGAGACAAACCAGAACCACATTACCAATCAGTAGTCAGTTGTCTGGTTCCATGTGTCAAGAACAACAGGTCAGTGAAAACCAATCTGTTGAAGAAACACCTAACCCAGAAGTCCTACTACAATAAGACCAGCAAACTACTCAATCCATTACGAGAAGGCTAAGTGGTAAGGATGTAAATGTCCTAAGGTTATGATCGGATTGGTGTCGTGAAGAATATTGATCCAGAGCCAAGATCGTACATTGTGGAATTAGAAGAATCAATCTTTATGCGGAATCAGAAACATTTGAGACCAGTGTCTGAGCCTATACCATAGCATATAGCCTGTGAGAAATACTCTTTATCTCAGAGTGAGTTGTCCGGTGTTCCAATTCCAGAGGACATTCCCATTTCTATGACAAATTCAGAAGTTCTTGTTATGAGTTGTGCACTGCAGACTGACCCTGTTGCCAAATTGGGTCCCAACGATTATATTATGAGATATTGTCAAACTTCTAAACCCTGTGACAGATATGAAGCAACTTGGACATGAACACTGTGTTTTGTTTCTAATGTATATAGTAATGCATGTCTAACTCTGATATTGTTTTGTATAAAGGGCAATCTTTTTAAGAGGGAGGATGTAGATCAATATGTGTGTATATGCCTTTAAGAAGCTATCCAAGAGCTTGCACATGTCTATAAATACTGAGCACATGCGAGCCTGACTGCTATTTTGTAGTTAGCTGTTGAGATGTAAGATGGAATGTGTCCAAGTAGCCAAGCCCAACAACAAAAAGTCTTCTTCTTCTTTTGGCTTTTCCCGGTTAGGGGTTGCCACAGCGGATCACCTGTCCACTCATGGTTGGCAGTGGAGTTTTACAGTGCCGAGTTGCCAGCCCGGCGCCCAACTTTCCACAGAAGGCACACACATGCATGCACTCACGCCTAGGGCCAATTAAGAGTGTCCAATCCATCTACAGCATGTCTTTTGGGATGTGGGAGGAAACCCACGCGACTACAGGGAAAACATGCAGACTCCGCACAACAGCGAAAAGTAACACTGCAATAAGAAGAAACACTGCTCCAAAGCCACAAATCAGTATTTTAATAGACCAAATGTAAGCACTTTCATTTCCAGTGTTACAGAAACATCATCAGACAAACAAAAGCACTTACATTTAAAGATGCTGCTATCCATCCTGATGTGTTTCTATGTATTAAGGTATCTAAATAAACCCCCAAGCCTTCTTGTCATATGTGTTAGAGACGAATGAGTGACAAATGGCTTGTTGGAAATGGACATCAAATTTCAAAGTATCTCTTATAACTCCTAGTAGTTTAGCATGGAGGGCAACTTGTGTGATAGTATTGTCTCAGGAGGTGAAAGCGAAAGCAGTTTTGTCACCTGAGCTAGGTTTTAGAATAGTAATAATCCTATTTGTTAACCATGCAGGCCCACTGGATATACAGTTCCTTTTTAGGGGTCACATGGTACCAATGACTGATTAAGTGAAATGCTCAAGGTCTCACAGTAGGCAAACAAGGGCAGAGGGAATCGAGCACTGAACCACAAGACCTATAGCTTGCATCGTTAACCTCTGCACAAACTGCCAGAAATAAACAAAACGATAAGCTAAGATTACTGTAACCATGATGGCACTGAGGAGAAAGATTCCTAGTTAACTCATTGTAGTTTGTGTGTGTAGGCAGAGAAAATGAGGTTTGAATCATCTGCATATTGAATTATAGTTTTATTAGGAGCTTGTGATCAGATCATTTATAAAAATATTAAATAGTATGGGGTATAATATGGCTCCCTCTGTGACATTTAGTCCAATGCAAATAAAGTAGCTGTGTTTCTATTTGACATACTGGCTTCTATTGCTAAGGTAGCTGTTAAACTACTATGTGTTTAGGATGGGACTCTGTGCTGAATGCTTTAGGGAGGTACCGGAAGAGTGCTATGAACTGTTTTCCTGCATTCCTTTTGTTTCATATGGTGTTGAGAAATAACAGCAATGTTGTCTCTGAGCTGTGGATGGAAGGTGTGCACAGTAAGGCAAATAGATTACTGTTTTGAAAATATTCCAGTAATTGTGAGTGGACACACATTCCAAGGAAGATACATAGTAAGAGAAGTATGGCAACAGTCCTAAAGTAATAGTCAGATACATTTTTTTCCCCATATGACGGGGACATAAAATTCTGGAATGAATTTGCTTATTAGTATGGATACTGGCTAGGCCTGTATATCAGATGCTTTTTTAACATACCTTGCAGATTATTTGCAGCAGATACATTTTGTCTTGAGAGTCCAAGATGTAACGCATTGACCTAAAATTCATTTTACTTAATTTACAGCATTGATTAAAATTAAATAGTATCATTGTTTCTATTCACACAAATCCATCTTATGCTCTTTTCAATGTCTTCTGACTAGTGTACTTACTAAAGTTTTCTGCAGGGAAGTCCATGTTGCAAAGTTAGTTAAGTTAACATTTGTTGACCGGGAAAGTCCGACTAGGTTCCACAAATCCTGTTTTCAGTGGAGGCCTGGGGAGAAATGCTCCAAAGTATGGCTTTCCAATATTTCGGCTATCTATGGACTTGAAATAAATAAGGTTCTTGGCCTTCAGACTACAGCAAGCTTTGTTTGAAACCACATCTGCTGTAAATAAGGAGTGTATTACCCACATCTGA
>NC_056740.1:210387949-210392949 GCF_019279795.1 Protopterus annectens | reverse complement strand
GAGGCATATAACCAAATAATGCTGGCATTAGTGCATGATCATCGTAAAGTGGGGATTGGGGACTTCTACCTTTTCCCCACTCTACTGTGATCTTGGAGTTGGTATATATAGGTTCATAGGTTCATAGGTTCATACTAGGCTATTTGCCCTAGGGCATTTATAAGCCTAGCCAGAATGTGTTTGGCTTTCGCCACCCATTTTAAATTAATTTTGCTATGCCCTTTTTCGAGGTTAGTATACTGTGCCTCTGTCTAACAGTGACACAGAAGTGATACCCGGGGTAAACCTACGATCCCCCATCCACTCATCAAGATTCCTCTTGAAGAGAGTCAATGAGGGACTCTGCCTAACCTGGACTGGGATTTTATTCCAGAGTGAAGGGAGCCTCTGGGTTATGAATCTATCCCTCCAGCATGTCCTATTTATTTCAGTGCTGAGGTTCAAGTCTCTCGGCGTAGCTTGATGGGATTTGGATTTTCTGAGGTGCAGCATGTCCATTAATTCCGGGTTGGACATGGCTTTATCGTCAGGCACAGATCGCCTCTGAGCAGGCGGTATGCCACTGAGTAGAGCTGGAGTTTCTTTAACCGGGCAGCATATGGCATCTGTTTGAGCCCTTTGATCCTCTTGGTGAGGTACTTTTGGGGTCTTTCCAGTTGTTGCAGGTGTCTGGTAAGGTACATCCCAAAAGGGGCATTGTACTCAATTATGGGCCTGATGAGGGATGAGTAAAGAGGCACGATGACCTCCCCTGATCTAGATGTGAATCCCTTCATGATTAGGTGGGCTATATAAAATGTTTTTCTAACCACTTTGGCCACATGGTTGTCAAATGAGAGGTTGCTATCAACTTGGGTCCCCAGGTCCCTAATTACTTCTTCCGTACTTAATGGATTACCACCTATGTGGTAATTTGTGGGCAATTTGTTTTTGCCAAAGGGGATGACTATACACTTTTTGGCGTGTAGCTTGAGGCCATGACTCTGGCACCAGTTGTCTGTTTCTATGAGGCCCTTTGGGAGGATGCTTGTGTCAGCTGGAGAGTCGATTATGGTGCCCAGTTTGCAGTCATCTGCAAACTTGGTCAGCCACAGTCCTTCCGTGTTGGCCTGTACCTCCAAGAAATATATACCGAACAAGAGAGGTCCCAGGACTGAGCCTTGTGGGACGCCACTTGTAACTGGTTTGGAGTCTGACATGGCTCCAGCAATTCTAACCATGTAGGTTCTGTCCTTGAGCCAGTTTGCAACCCATCTAGTGATATAGGGGTTTATATTTAAGCTGGTGAGCTTATCTATAATGCCCGAGTGGGGTATTGTATCGAAGGCTTTTGCGAGGTCCAGGTAGGCTGTGTGGACCACCTTCCCCTCATCAATGGCCTTGGTGACTGTTTCAAAGAAAGCGACCAGGTTTAAGAGGCAGGATCTGCCCTTAACAAAACCAAACTTGGTAGGATCCAGTGTCTGTAGGTCCCCAATATCTTTATTTATGAGGCCCATGATGATCCTTTCCATAGCTTTGCAGACCAAGCTAGTCAGGCTTATGGGGCGATAGTTTCCAGGATCCATTGAGGCACCACCTTTGTGCAGAGGGACCACTGTTGCTGTACGCCACTCTTTGGGTACATATCCTGTGGTAAGGCTGAGACTGAACAGTAGTTTTATGTTTGGGTTTAGCTCTTCTTGGAGTTCATGTAGGACACAGCCCGGGACACCGTCTGGTCCCATTGATGCTGTGTTTTTTGCTTTGGAGAGGGTGGCTCTTACCTGAGCATCTGAGATGTCAGGGGGGCAACACTCTGCTGGGATAGATATTTGCCCTTTTGGTGGGGGGGGGAGTTTGCGCTGAACCTGTCAGCTAGGATGTTGGCAATGTCTGTGGGTTCGGTGTATTTTTTGTCATTTTGGACTAATTCTGAGCATATCTGGGAATTCCCACCCAGGTTCCTAACATAATTAAAGAAAGCCTTGTGATTAGCCTTAGTGTCCTGTGCAATTTTTCAATCGAAGCTGGCCTTAGACGATTTTATGAGTGCCCATAGTTTTTTGCTAACACTGATCAGAGATACCTTCCCTTTTTGGGATTTTGCTCTATCATGTAGTAGCTTCCTCCTTCTATTGTATAGTTTGTTTATGGCTGGGGTCCACCAGACAGGACGTCTGCCTTTGGAGGATTGGGTCTTGGTTTTATTTGGGATTGCATGATCCATGCATTCCTGAAGGTGTTCATAGAATGCGTTTATAAAGGAATCTGCGGTCTGGGCCATATTTTCCACAGGCCCGGGGGCTTTGAAGGATTCCACCTCAGTTTTGAGGAGTGTGAAATTTGCTTTAGAGAAGTTTTTCACTGTGGTTTTCTGGGCAGGGGGTGGAGTCGGGATGTGAATATCCAGTGAGATTAGTTTATGGTCTGATCTTACCAGTGAGAGATACACTTCTGGTCTGGAGCATAGAGTCCCCATGTTGGTGATGATCAGGTCCAGTATGTTTTCCCCTCTTGTGGGAGTGGTAACAAGTTGTTCCATAGCATTTGAGTTTATAAATTCTAGGAACCTTTGAGCTAGGGGGTTGGAGCTAGAGTAATGCTCCCAGTCTATGGTTGGGTAGTTGAAGTCGCCCAGTATAATGGTGTTTGGAGAGACCTTCATATTTTCCAGTGTTCTCAGGAAGGCCAAGTAGGGTTCCTGGGTTTGAGAGGGTTGTCTGTAGCAGGCTATAAACTGGAAGGCAGTTTTACCCACTGTTAGTTGCACATGGATAGTCTCTGATGCTTCGTGCTGTGCCACCAACCTGGAGGTGTGGGTATCTTTGACGAATATTGATACTCCCCCTCCTTTTCTGGTTCGGTCCAAGTTCTGGGGCTGAAAAGCATGGTATGAGGTATAACCTGGTAGTGCTGGGGTGCTCTCGGGAGCCTTGAACCAGGTTTCTGTTACTGCACAGATATCGATGTTCTCCATGCTAAGGAGAGTTTCGAGTGCATGCATCTTGAGGTTTAGACTTCTGGCATTGAGTAGCATTACTCTTAGTTTCTTATCCCTTGTGATACCTATGGAGGTGGGTTTGTCTTTTGAGCCTTGCCTAAAAAAGGCACTATGGGGGTAGCAAGAGCCTTTGCCAATATCCAAAAGCCCAGGGGTGACAGGTGCAAGCCATCCCTAGCGAAGCATCGTGGCTTGTCGAGCATGTCATCCCAGGCTGACAGGCATTGGATCCCCTTTGAATGACACCAATACTTAAGCCAATTGTTGAAATTAATCATCTTGTCTTCATATTGTGGCATTATTTTTGGTGAGGGTAAGATGCTACTCAAGGTCAGAGTCATACTGGCCTGGGCTACATGCTCAGAGAGCTCCTCTATGTCTCTTTTCATGTAGTCCAGGGAGGTACGTCTCAGGTCATTCACACCAGCATGGACAATGACTGAGTCATATTTGTACTTGCCTTGGAGTAACCTGAGTGCTTGTGTTATGTGGTGGATCCTAGCGCCCGACAGGCAGCTCACCATGACCTTCTCCTTGTTCAGCCTGGTGAGCGGGACGTCAGTGTGTCTGACGATAGAGTCACCTATTACAAGTGTATCAGGTGTGTTGTTTAGCCTTAAGGGCTGTGACTGTTCGGCACACTGGCTTTGTGAGCTATGTGTTGCATGTGTTTTGTTCTGGGGTAGCGGTTGCTTGGGTGTCTGCTTTGGAGGTCTCTGCTGCTTAGGCAGATTTTTATTTAGAGCCTCCGAGTATGTTTTTGTGTGTTTATGTGTTTGATTTGCTGTTGTGGTAGGTCTATGTGAGACTGGAATTGTAGTGAGTGTGGTTTCCTTCTCCTCCTGACTGGTTACGCCAGTACTGAGTTGAGAGAGCTTAGCCTCCAGTTTGGCTATATGGTTGCATCTCTCACATGTGTTGGAATTTCTTGGGAGGAGGAGAGGGTTGTCTGTGTACATGAGGCAGTTGTAACATTGCCTCAAGATTCCCAGATTCACCAGCTGGACCAGAGAGGAGATTGACAACTGACCTTTGGACATGCTAGAATAGTACTGGGAATTCCTTTATAATTGAAAAAAGGGCCAATGGGGAACAAGGTACTCAAGGGGAGTTTGTGAGGGTGTAGTGCTTTTAATTTTTTAGTGCTGACTTATATAATTGCTTTAGTGAGCAAGTGCCAGGTAACTTAAATGCAATGTGTTACAGGTAAATTAAATGCAAAAACGGCAAACAGTAACTTTCTTTCAAGTGAAACAAGGAAATAAGTACAGTAAGCAATGCAGATATCACTAGGGATCCACAGAAGCACTGAAAAGCCGCATTTTAGGTGGAATTAGTGTTTCAGGGAAATAACAAGCAAACAAGCATACAAACAAAGCTAGATTCAGCAGGCCTGGATCTAGTCTATGCTACAGCAAACAAGGTGTACCAATTTCAGTAAGAAACAGTTCAAATATGTAGGCACTATAAGCCTTTAACCAGAAATTCCCAGCTCAGAAGGGCAGAGTCCAGCCTCTCCTCCCACAAGAGTGCAGACCACGAACCTTCTTAATGTAAAATAACTGGCCTGAAGCCCAAGTGCTTAAACCAGAACTAATACACTTTTAGAATAACAGACACTGAGCCCTCAATCAGCAGTTCCCAACTTAGAAGGATGTAAGCTACCTGTCCTGCCACCACAGTGCAGGCCACAAACCTTCCTAATGTAAAACAACTGGTCTGATGCCCAAGTGCTTAATCCAAAAGATTTAGAATGATAGCTACACTTTAATCAAGTTACTACTAAGCAGTAATAAAGACAATTGAATACTTTAAAGAATGCCTGGATTAGTGCTCAAGTTATACAAACAAAGCTAGATTCAGCAGGCCTGGATCTAGTCTATGCTACAGCAAACAAGGTGTACCAATTTCAGTAAGAAGCAGTTCAAATATGCAGGCACTATAAGCCTTTAACCAGAAATTCTCAGCACAGAAGGGCAGAGTCCAGCCTCTCCTCCCACAATAGTGCAGACCACGA